>NC_090270.1:310770574-311070574 GCF_040414725.1 Anabrus simplex
TTTATCATTCGCAATATTCTCTGAAGGTGAGTTGTTTGACTGGAGAACTCCGGCGACCTGAATATTCACATGACTGCTAACGAACGAACAGCTATTATCACGGCTGAATTAGAAGCACAAAATTTTCTTTAAACCACCATTAGTCGTTTTTCTCATTGCTAAGCTTCGAGATCTCATTACTCTATCATTTCTGTGCTGCAGCCTTTACGAGATTCCTCCATCCAGAGTTGTTTTCAGATTGTCTTAGCGTGGTCTGAAGCGGTAGGCCGGTGATATTCTTCACCGGATCTAACCATCTACTTGCTGTTCTTCCCCGTGGTATACTGCCTTCAACTTTGCCTTGCAAACCAGTCTTTTCTAAGTTCCCTCCTTCTCTTCTGGAAATGTGGACAAGGAACTGGAGGTATCACTCACTGACATGGTAAGATGCTCAGTTCATTCACAACGGAAACATTGGCTCTTTACTTTAAATACGGAGAGTTAAAACCGTTCCTTGTTTATCAGACTACGTCCACATATCTTAAGCCTGAACGAACTAATAACACAGGTGTACAAAAAGGAGGTGATGGAAATTTTTTTGAAATTTCATATTGCACCCGCTCTTGCAACGGTCAGTGCAAGATTATCCCGGTAGCTCATTAATTCTTCTCAGGGTATCCTTTTTCCGCCCATAAAATCTGAGATTTTATATGTAATTATTTAACGTGGTTTCTGAAGAGAAATTGGCCGCTGGGGTACTCGTGATGGGAGTATCAATATCCACGAGAATGACGACCGATATCTAGAAATCATCTCGCATTTCGTTTGTAAGAACTTGTCGATTGCTTACATCTAGAAAACTTAATAACTAACTTAACTCTAAACGTTACCAGAACAGAAATCATAACTCAGTCACATACTAAAGAAAATATTAAAAATTATTTATTGACAAAAAATTAATGTTCGAGATATAGTGAAATCTAGGTATTATTAATTCCGTGTTATCTCATCATATGAAAATAAGTTAGAGTCAGCGCTGGCTCATTTAAGATAAAATAGTGAAACTAAAAAAAATGCTAACATTCTCTCATTTATAAGTTCAAATTCCAATAAATACACATGTGAACCTTCGTAGCCATGTTCCGAAAGTATTACATTTTTTAAAAATAATATTTGCGATCATTGAGCATTCAAGGAATCAAATAAAATTTTCATATTGTAAATATTGCTCTGTTAATTATTAAAGTTATCCTCACAACATATGAGACGTGTTTCCTAAGTATACACTTTCGCGTGTATTAAATTGGCAGTGTTCACCGACCTTCCATTCATAAGTTAAAGTCTTTCATAGGTTTGAACTCCGAGTGTTAGGTAATATCTTTCTAGTGTGAACAAGTAACGACTTACGAGCTAAAGCAATACCACCCTCGTGCCTACGATATCTGGCTCCTAACTAACCATTGTAATATTCTTCATTTTTATATACTGAGTTAAAATCATATTTATCTGAGAAGAAAATAAAAAAGAATCTAACTAACTCTTCGAATAGTTTCTAATCTACACACTCATCTATTAGTGGCTCAATGTACTCTTATGATCTGCACTGTCTCAATATTTCATTTATATACGTGCTACTGAACGTGTATGGATAGTATAGAATGCAGGTATTTCATATCAACCTGTAAGATCACCGCTCCACGAAATACTAGATATATAACCAATCATGAGTCTATTGCATCATATATAAGAACACTCTCTCTTACGCAGTACCTGTTATTCATCCAAGTCAAACACAATATCACTGTCACGATACACAATTCTACATAATTCATGTTTACCTTACCTTGAAATGGTCATCTGCGCGGAATTCTCTTCTTGACGTATATTTTCAAACATGGCATAGAAACTCACCTTATATTACTAATAAATCATTAACACGTCAAATAGCAATTCTTACACTTCCCGTATAACATAACTAAATCTCTTCACTTAAACCATTCATCAATATATAATCACATTTCAATACACTACCGTCGATACTTTAACATCCTATCGGCTTCCATTTAGCCGCATGCATATAGCCATAACTCCGAAACCATATGCTAAATATTCAAGAATTGCTTAGCAAAATACGCAGTCAATAACCTCTATTTTTAATAACAGTAATATGAATTCATATGCCCTCTTTCTCTGACGAAAAGATTACCTAATTTGTTAATGATCATCGTATTGCGCAGGTAATTCGTGACGTAAACTATACTCAGGTAAAACGAGATTAATCGAACCTTTACTAGTAACTTAGACTCATTGATTCTAGCTCTACTCAAGTAACATACCTTTCTCTTATCGGATATTATTTCCACCGTCGATGTGCTAGTGCAGTATCTAGTATATGTCATATTGTCATTCTAATTCATCACTTCCATCTAATTTTAAAATCTTAAGTATTTCACAGATTACTTATATTACACACGCGTTCTTAATTACTTCATAAATCACCAAACTCTCAGCACATGCCAAAATAGATTGAGGGTGCAGATTGCAAGAAACTACTCTACTATAGAAAAGTATGGACTTAGCTCGTCAGTTGCTACATCTGGTCTGGTGGTTGCTCCGCCCTTCACTTGCTGCTAGACCCTCAGATTGGAACTGGATCTCTGTCTGAACTGGACATTCGCGGTCATCTGCTGGTTACATAGCTCGTCAGACCACTTCGTATCATCCGGTCTTTCGGCTGGCCGATGCTCATCCAACGTCATCATCTCCACTGGTTGGTCTGTCCAATAATCTCCGCCTGGTCATCTGATTTGACGGTACATTTCCCCAGTTCGGTCCATCTTGATGAATTAGCAGACAGTCATCATCACGTATCTGTTGACAATGAAAAGAATTCCCTGTGCGCAGTAATTAGTCATGATAATCTGCATTTTCTGTTATTTAAAATAATCGTTAAAGTTTTTCTTTCTGTAAAAAGTTTTCTCCGTAAATAATTATTATTTTTTTACTGCTACGGTAGTTATATTCTTCTCGTGTGTAGTTATTAAATATTTCACAATGGTGAATTCCGATTCTTTCGATCGTTACGTTGCTACTTGATCTTCCAAATCCGTCGTATATCACCAAAATTTATATATTTATATTTCTTTCTCGGCTCATCTACTGGCATACAGCGATGAATACTTTAATTATATGCTGTCGCGAATATATATATAACTAATATTCTTCTTCAGTAGGCAAATCTATTCTTGGAATATGTAGATCTGTTCGCATCTGCGTCTTGTCTGCATGAAACTAATTTTTTAGAGTCTCGTTAAACAATTCACCCGCTGCTATATTTTTTTAAAACAATTCAAATGAGCCTCTACTGTTCTCCAGTGTCTTCGAAACCTATCCTTTCCGTGACGTACATAGCCTCCTATACGTTGCATTGATACGAAGTTCATTGCCTTAGTAGATCGCATGGGCCATACCTTCCTACGCCGCCATTTTGTTGTTGGTCTACGAGATGCGAACGGCACATTTAATCCCCCTGGCATGAAGAAAATATATTGGTCACGATATATTTTCTCATTGTTAACTTGAATCTCAAATGTGACTTTGCATCTCGTATATTCTCTGCCATTGCGATATTATCTATTCGATTATCGAATATCAGCAGATTGATATCGATTACGTCCTAGTTGCATTAATTTGTTTACATGTCCCGTAACCATGTATTTGGCAACTGCTTTTTCTTCATTCTAGTGGTCGTAATAAAGATATTTATTCCTTCCTCTTTGCGCATTTCACAATGGTAGGTCATTTAATGGCTTTAGACTTTCTTATCTCTTAAGTTCTTATTACATTTGCTGATTCTCTTGGAAGTACAACTTGATATTGCATGCATTATGTACGTTACGATATTTGCCATTTAAACTTGCTATTTCGTACGCATTATTCCCAAGTACGCGTTCGATTCTGTAGGGACCATTGTATAACGGCAGAAATTTAGCACATATTTTTGCTGGTGCATTTGATATTGGTGCAGTCTTAACCAGAACTAGATCTCCTTGTTTGAAATGTGGATGGAACTTCTTATTCCGTAGCCTTCTTAACCGTTTTTGAGACTGATCCTTGAGTCTCTGTTGGATCCTTAGATTTATTTCTTGAGGATCTGGCTTTTTCTCTAGCTGCATAGTGAAAATGCTGTCCCATGTTCTCTGTGGGTGAACATTTTTATGGGCTACGCTAGGAATTTCGGCTATTGATTGATTAACCGTGTTGTTTAAACTTTCAGCTATGATATCTAGCATATCTATCCATTTCCAATGTTGTTGACTACAATATATTCTCCCGAATTTAGCGATCTCCTTCATATATCTCTCTACGGGATTAGCTGCTGGATGACGAACTGAGCATAACGTATGCTTGATGCCCTCATTTCTTATTCGTTCGCGGAACATAACTGAAGTAAATTGTGTTCCTCTATCAGTAAGGATCCTCTCAGGTTTTCCCATTTCAGGAAATGTCTTATTAATGAGGCCGTGTAAAACTTGTTTAGTATTGGCTCTCTGTATGGCTTGCAATGAAATATATTTAGAGAATATGTCGATAACCACTAGTATATATTTCTTTCCCTTCCTAGCAGTGGGCAACTTTCCAAAAATATCTATTGCATAAATTTCCTGAGCTCTAGATGGTATAATTGGGATCGGTTTATGTCCGCATGTGTAATTGTTATGCTTTACTCTCTGGCACACATCGCATGTTTTTGCTATGTTTCTTACTTATCTTCGTAATCCATTCCACGTGAATTTCTCCATTATCGTCCCTATAACCTTGTCTATACCAGCATGTCCTGTCATCTTATGAGTATGCCAGATTAATTCTCTTTGTAGCTCTTCCGGTATTACAATTCTTTTGCTGTTACTGATCTTGTCCACTACTTTCAATAGTATCCCGTCTACGATTTCATATTTCTTTGTGAGTTCTGGCGTTGATTCCCTGTTAACCAAATTATCGATGATGATCTTTAATTTCTGGTCAGATTCTTGAAATTCTCTCAGATTCTCTAACTTTCTTAGTAGTTGTTCGTCTTGAGTATCCAGTTCGATTGCTAGCACATGTTCTTCACCTTCATGTGGGTTTCTACTTAACGCATCAGCTAAGATGTTTTCCTTTCCACTGCAATGTTCAATCTTTAGGTCAAACTGTTGCGTGAATAACATCCATCGCGTTATCCTTTCGCTGATCATGACGGCTTTTAACCCAAAAGTCAACGCCTTGTGGTCTGTCCGTATTGTTACTGGGTAGCCATAAATTATACGTCTCCAATGTTGTAATGCGTGCACTATTGCGAGTAGTTCAAGCTCAGTAGTAGTATAATGTTGCTCATGTTTTCTAAGTTTCCTACTTGTAAATGCCAAATAAGTTCGTCTTTTGGTTTCATTATCTTCTTGATATAGGCATGCTCCTACACCAACGTGTGATGCATCAGCTTGAATTATGAATCTCTGTTGATAATCAGGATATCCCAGTTTGATACTTTTCTTCATCAGCTCTTTCATGTTGATGAATGCTTCTTCTGCCTCATCATTCCACTTCCATTTATTGTTGACCTTTAGCAAGTTCTGTAACGGTGCAGCCGTATCTGTGTAACCTTCACAATGGTCTGAGAAGAATCCAGTCAACCCAAGAAATTGCCTTATATGCTTTACTTTAGTCGGCCTTGGGAAATCGCATATTGCCTTTATTTTTACGGGATTTGGTCTTATCCCTTCTCCATCGATCACGTGACCTACAAAAAGTACTTGGCTTTGGCAAAATTTAGATTTTGAAAAATTTATTTTGAAGCCAGTTCTCTGTAAATTACTTAATAGCTTTTCCAATTTGACACAGTGTTCTTCGAAGGTAGTGCTCGCAAAGACTAGATCATCAACATAACAATTTACAAAGTCCTTTACTTCTCTCGTTAGGCTTCTGTCTAGTGCCCTTATCAATACTGCCGAACTGACCTTTAATCCGAAAGGCAACCGACAATAGGCATATGTTTGGTTATTAAACATAAAACCTGTTAATAACCGTGACTTTTCTTCAAGTACAATATGGTGAAATGAAGCTGTGCAGTCCATACTCGTAAAATATTTCTGACCTCGAAATCTCTTCACAATGTCCTTAATTTTAGGGGCCTGACTATACTCTGGGATCAGTCTGGAATTTAGGACTCACGCATCGAGGCACAAACGCAGTTTTCCGTTGTTTTTCTTTACAATTACTATAGGGTTCAGAAATGGAGTGGTAGTCTTCACGATCAATCCATCAACTAACATTTCCTCGATGATTTGTTTAACTTCAGTGAAATACTTCTCTGGCACATCATATATTTTTCCCTTGTATGGCGTCCAGTCAGTAACTATCAGTTTGTACTTGTAGTTAGGAATCTGCCCTGGTTTATCACTAAAAACTTCAATATATTTGTTTATGATATTGTACAATATTCGTTTTTCTTCTGCAGATACCGCAGCTTGAGTAATAGCTTCCCAAATTTCAGATTTTTCATAGCTCTCCTCTTCGATTGCAACGATTTCTCAATTCTCATGATTAATTCCGGCTCTATTTCTGTGCTAAGATCTTTTTCTTCTAGTTCTTGGCTCTCTCCGTCCAATAGATCCACTTCTTTTCCCTCGATCTTCAACAATTCGTTCTCTTCAAGTGCGCTACTAATTTGAACTCTTTCTACAGTTCTATTTCCATCATTTTCTACCACTGGAAATCGAATTTCACCCTTATCCATATCAATTGTCATCCTAGAGCTTATCATGAAGTCTATTCCAAAAATGACATTGTATTTTATTTTCTTCATAACCATGAATGGATGCTCAAATTCATATTTTCCGATCTTTATACTTAAGTAGGCTTGTATCTTGCATTCAACAGACTTGTCTGGAATTATGCCTCGGATTTTTACACCAGATACAGGTATGATTGGTATCTGTATTTTCTGATTTAGCTCTTGGAATAAGGTATATGACATTACACTTATGCTAGCTCCAGAGTCCACTAAACAGTACAATCGGGTGTTGAACACCCTCACAACTATTACTGGTAACTTGAATTTAGGTTGAGTTTCGTGACAAGTATCTTCTTTAATTAAATCTTCAGGTTGAATGTCCCAATGATCTATTTGTGCTACTACCCAACTGCGAATTTTGACAATATTCACTAACGGTTTAATATTTACAATTTCGTGTTTAACTAGTTCATCATCGGCGTTTTTTTTTTCGCTCAGATGTTTGGGAAATTTCTGTGTTCCCATGTTTTTCATGCTCCTTCCAACCTTCTTCCTGTCTTCTTCGTTTATAATTCTGAAGTTCGAGACTTTCTGCGCCTTCGAGGTCGCCGTTTATATCCTTATTTTTGATGGCTTCCTCCCATCGGCTCCTATTTTGTCTCTCTTCTCTTAGCTCTTGAAGATATCGCCTATTTTCTTCATTTTGATTATATTGTGCAGGTCTTCTCCTATCATCGTATCGCCTTCTGTTCCTCTGATATGGTCGACTTCTATTGTTCCCATATCGAATGTTACTCCTATACTGGAAACTATTTCTATTTCCAATTTGCCCACATCTTCCGTGCTGTTGTCCACTATACTGACAATAACATTTTCTTGGTTCTTTGTTTTGGGCTCTAACACCATCTTCTGTCCTAATTTCATGACCCTTATCTAGTCCTTGGTTAGTGATTTCGGAGCTGAGCGTATTGACTGCTTCTATTTGTCTTATATTTCTGGGGTTCCTCTCTATTAAGCAGGATGGCGTTAGGTCGATCTGTCTTAATCGTCTCTCCATGTCAATAGCAGTTTGTATATCAGAGGCTGCTAATAATCTTTGTATTTCGAGTGGTAATTGCCTCTGAATAGTTTTAATTGCCTCCAGTTCGCTAGGTGGAGAATCTAAGTCCTGAAAACGATGAAATTGTAGGGAGAAGAAATCACTAAAACGAGTTTGGCCTGCAGTCCAAAATTTCCTTGAGTACAGCTCTAATCTTAGCTGTTGCTGGATCTCAGG
This sequence comes from Anabrus simplex, assembly GCF_040414725.1. Lineage (NCBI taxonomy): Eukaryota > Metazoa > Arthropoda > Insecta > Orthoptera > Tettigoniidae > Anabrus > Anabrus simplex. The sequence goes on from NC_090270.1 coordinate 310,778,599, forward strand.
ATCCCAGAACTTCTTCAGGAAAGCTACCTTAAACTCGTCATAGTTATGGAATGTGTACTTGAAAGCCTGGAACCAAATATTTGGGTTCCCGTCCAGATGTTTTTCGATAATTCTCAATTTATTTTCCTCCTGAATTTTTCCTTCCCTAAAATATTCCTCTATGTCCCTAAGGAATTGTTTCGGTGAGGTCTTAGCCGAACCGTCGAAATGTTTCGGGCGGTCGTCGTAATTTTTAATAATATTAATTATCGTGCTTCCTTCACTCTGATTACTACCGTTTAATATTTCTATATCTCTTCTACTTGGGTCGCTTATCCCTGAAGGTGTGTTCTCTCTCTCATTAATCTGTACCTCTACTGCTCTCTGCCTATCACTAGAGCTTGAGCCCATTGATTTTGCCGTGTGTGATTCCACCTTCATCTCCTGTATTTCTCTTCTAATCTGATTCACCACTTCTTCCGTCTTTTCGATTTTTCGTTCCGATTCCACCTTGTTATCTTCTATTTTCTGCTTCAATTCATCAATTTTCTGCGCTACTTTGCTCGCCGCTTGGTCATATTTCTCATCTAAGTCTTGTTGCCTTAGATTTAATCCTTGCATACCAGCTGTTATATCATTTATTTTCTCTTCTTCCAATTTTCGGATTGTTTCCTGGCTCTCTGTTACCATCTCATTTATTTTATTTATTTCCTCGTGCATTTCCCTGTTTCTATTCTCCATGGTTTCAGTCAACCTCGTCTGCATGTTTTGGATTTCGTTCCTAACTTCATATACTTCCGACCGTGTTTTCGCTGTTTCTTCAGTCGCTTCTTCTTGTTTCTTGCGTAGCTCATCGATCATCCCTTTATGTTCATCTTCTATTTTCCTAACGAATTCTTCTAAAGATTCTTTCTGTTTCTGTTGCCATTCTTCTTGTTTCTTGTGCAATTCTTGCATCAACTCATAATGTTCTTTCTTTCTTTCTTCGCGTTGTTCTTGTTGCCATTCTTCTTGTTTCTTTTCTTGTTCCTTTTGAAATTCTCTAAACAATTCTTGTTGTTTTCGTTCCTTTTCTATCCGTCTTCTTTCTTTCTCTTCTTCCAGCTTCCTCTCTTTCTCTTCACGCTCCTGTTTCTCCTTCTGTTTTTCTTCTTCCAGTTTCCTCTCTTTTTCTTCACGCTCCTGTTTCTCCTTCTGTTTTTCTTCTTCCAGTTTCCTATCTTTTTCTTGTTGTTGCTTCAAATATTCGAGAAACCATAATGGCGCTCCCTCTTGTTTCTCTTGAGCTCTTCTCATCTCCTCTTCTTGTTCTCTTCTTGTCTGAACTCTACCCTGTGTTGCCATTTTATGTCGTTTTCTATATATTCGTTATAATATCTCAAAGTTTATATTAAGCTCTCTATTTTGTTAAAAATCACTTATTTGCCTAACAGTCCTCTAAGTTCACAAAATATTAAATATTATATCACACACCACAATAACTTAGTCTACAAGGTTTAAAAATAGTTCAAGGTTTGCACTATATGCACTAGTTTGAAGTTTTCTCTTCAGTAAATAATAATATTGATGGACCTTCCTGGAGATCGGCACCATCTCACTAGATAGACCAACAACAACCAGACCAAGAGTTCAAATCTATGATTTCGTTCACATTTCGGAACATGTTACGAAATAAATAAATTAAAATTCCGTTATGCTGCATTCCATATTTACATGTATGGCCATCAGCCTATACCATAATTAAAATTAACTAAGTTTCATTTCATATTGACTTAAAATCACCTTACCCTAGATTATTATTATTAAAAAGAAGCATTCATCTAATAAATACAATAATTCCTTATTAATATATCTTCACAGGTTCAGCCATGTGGTAATAATTAATAAATTACTCAATACATTAGTGACATGTTTTCTATACCCGATACCTACATTTCGAGCTTCGTCACATGATTGCCTATTAAGTAATATAAATTATCAGACTATTTTCATACACTCCCGCGATGTGTTTCTCTTCAGGCGCCAACCATTAATGCGACATTTAATTTACTTCAAAGTGAAGACCGTTTCCAATACTTTTCACTTTATTTGGCGTTCCCACGGTGTATTTCTCTTCACTCGCTCCACTGTTGCGGCATTTTATTCTTTGGCAACCAACAGTTCCCACGGCATCTTTCTCCATTTTAAATCACGTTATGATGTCTAAAATTACCTCTGGCAATCAATATTCAATGATCCCGCGGTGTCTTTCTCTTCAAATCGTCACACATTGCGGCGTCATTTTAATAACTTTCCCACGGTGTGTTTCTCTTCAATTGCCCCACAGTTGGGCAGCCATTTTAAATACTTGCACCCGCTCTTGCAACGGTCAGTGCAAGATTATCCCGGTAGCTCATTAATTCTTCTCAGGGTATCCTTTTTCCGCCCATAAAATCTGAGATTTTATATGTAATTATTTAACGTGGTTTCTGAAGAGAAATTGGCCGCTGGGGTACTCGTGATGGGAGTATCAATATCCACGAGAATGACGACCGATATCTAGAAATCATCTCGCATTTCGTTTGTAAGAACTTGTCGATTGCTTACATCTAGAAAACTTAATAACTAACTTAACTCTAAACGTTACCAGAACAGAAATCATAACTCAGTCACATACTAAAGAAAATATTAAAAATTATTTATTGACAAAAAATTAATGTTCGAGATATAGTGAAATCTAGGTATTATTAATTCCGTGTTATCTCATCATATGAAAATAAGTTAGAGTCAGCGCTGGCTCATTTAAGATAAAATAGTGAAACTAAAAAAAAAATGCTAACATTCTCTCATTTATAAGTTCAAATTCCAATAAATACACATGTGAACCTTCGTAGCCATGTTCCGAAAGTATTACATTTTTTAAAATAATATTTGCGATCACTGAGCATTCAAGGAATCAAATAAAATTTTCATATTGTAAATATTGCTCTGTTAATTATTAAAGTTATTCTCACAACATATGAGACGTGTTTCCTAAGTATACACGTTCGCGTGTATTAAATTGGCAGTGTTCACCGACCTTCCATTCATAAGTTAAAGTCTTTCATAGGTTTGAACTCCGAGTGTTAGGTAATATCTTTCTAGTGTGAACAAGTAACGACTTACGAGCTAAAGCAATACCACCCTCGTGCCTACGATATCTGGCTCCTAACTAACCATTGTAATATTCTTCATTTTTATATACTGAGTTAAAATCATATTTATCTGAGAAGAAAATAAAAAAGAATCTAACTAACTCTTCGAATAGTTTCTAATCTACACACTCATCTATTAGTGGCTCAATGTACTCTTATGATCTGCACTGTCTCAATATTTCATTTATATACGTGCTACTGAACGTGTATGGATAGTATAGAATGCAGGTATTTCATATCAACCTGTAAGATCACCGCTCCACGAAATACTAGATATATAACCAATCATGAGTCTATTGCATCATATATAAGAACACTCTCTCTTACGCAGTACCTGTTATTCATCCAAGTCAAACACAATATCACTGTCACGATACACAATTCTACATAATTCATGTTTACCTTACCTTGAAATGGTCATCTGCGCGGAATTCTCTTCTTGACGTATATTTTCAAACATGGCATAGAAACTCACCTTATATTACTAATAAATCATTAACACGTCAAATAGCAATTCTTACACTTCCCGTATAACATAACTAAATCTCTTCACTTAAACCATTCATCAATATATAATCACATTTCAATACACTACCGTCGATACTTTAACATCCTATCGGCTTCCATTTAGCCGCATGCATATAGCCATAACTCCGAAACCATATGCTAAATATTCAAGAATTGCTTAGCAAAATACGCAGTCAATAACCTCTATTTTTAATAACAGTAATATGAATTCATATGCCCTCTTTCTCTGACGAAAAGAATACCTAATTTGTCAATGATCATCGTATTGCGCAGGTAATTCGTGACGTAAACTATACTCAGGTAAAACGAGATTAATCGAACCTTTACTAGTAACTTAGACTCATTGATTCTAGCTCTACTCAAGTAACATACCTTTCTCTTATCGGATATTATTTCCACTGTCGATGTGCTAGTGCAATATCTAGTATATGTCATATTGTCATTCTAATTCATCACTTCCATCTAATTTTAAAATCTTAAGTATTTCACAGATTACTTATATTACACACGCGTTCTTAATTACTTCATAAATCACCAAACTCTCAGCACCTGCCAAAATAGATTGAGGGTGCAGATTGCAAGAAACTACTCTACTATAGAAAAGTATGGACTTAGCTCGTCAGTTGCTACATCTGGTCTGGTGGTTGCTCCGTCCTTCACTTGCTGCTAGACCCTCAGATTGGAACTGGATCTCTGTCTGAACTGGACATTCGCGGTCATCTGCTGGTTACATAGCTCGTCAGACCACTTCGTATCATCCGGTCTTTCGGCTGGCCGATGCTCATCCAACGTCATCATCTCCACTGGTTGGTCTGTCCAATAATCTCCGCCTGGTCATCTGATTTGACGGTACATTTCCCCAGTTCGGTCCATCTTGATGAATTAGTAGACAGTCATCATCACGTATCTGTTGACAATGAAAAGAATTCCCTGTGCGCAGTAATTAGTCATGATAATCTGCATTTTCTGTTATTTAAAATAATCGTTAAAGTTTTTCTTTCTGTAAAAAGTTTTCTCCGTAAATAATTATTATTTTTTTACTGCTACGGTAGTTATATTCTTCTCGTGTGTAGTTATTAAATATTTCACAATGGTGAATTCCGATTCTTTCGATCGTTACGTTGCTACTTGATCTTCCAAATCCGTCGTATATCACCAAAATTTATATATTTATATTTCTTTCTCGGCTCATCTACTGGCATACAGCGATGAATACTTTAATTATATGCTGTCGCGAATATATATATAACTAATATTCTTCTTCAGTAGGCAAATCTATTCTTGGAATATGTAGATCTGTTCGCATCTGCGTCTTGTCTGCATGAAACTAATTTTTTAGAGTCTCGTTAAACAATTCACCCGCTGCTATATTTTTTTAAAACAATTCAAATGAGCCTCTACTGTTCTCCAGTGTCTTCGAAACCTATCCTTTCCATGACGTACATAGCCTCCTATACGTTGCATTGATACGAAGTTCATTGCCTTAGTAGATCGCATGGGCCATACCTTCCTACGCCGCCATTTTGTTGTTGGTCTACGAGATGCGAACGGGCACAATATGAAGTTTACGTAATTTGGTACGGTGATTCCAAATACAACAACCATTCCAGTGCATCACGTCAGAAATTTTCACACAGCTCATTTGAATACATAAGAAATAATGAAAAATTAATATTATGATACAAAGATGGGTAGTACTAAAGCGATGATCAGAACATTCCAAGGATACCTTTTTTCCATAGCGAAAGGTCGCGGATGAGCTGATCCGACGGCTAGTTGGCAGGTAGAGGCAGGAATTGCCGAGTGGGTTACTATCTTAACTCCCCACCCGTCGACAACTTCCGCATTTCTCTAGACTCAGTGTCAGTTCTTAGACAGCCTCAGTGCAGTGTAGTACTAGCACAAGTACACAATGTTTTTCATGTTCAGTAACTTCGTCGTTTTTGAGAGATTTAAATATTCAGAAGGAGACAAGACATATTCGGTTCAAAAGTGACTATCCGATCCCATCCTCTCCTAATCTAACCAACTCTAACATAAAGGCCACCACATATATACATTATTTGACAACGCCGAAAGGCCGCTACATATATTTACCATACTGTCCTGTGTCAATTTATTGGGAGAGTTAGTATAGTATATGAGCGTACGATAAGGTTTCTCCGATCCTTGGTTTTGATATTTTAGCGTCTGAACAGTTCCACACCACCCCCTCTGCTAACCGTCGGACCAGTTCGCATCCAATAACTGGTTGATCTGAAATTTCCTATAACCATCGGACCAATTCGTCAACACCCACGCTTGCTAATGAAAATTAAAAATAGCATCATATGCAAAATTTTATATAAAGAAAAACCACTCTAAGGGATATTTCCATCTTATACATCCTTGTGGTGCCCTTTTCGTTTCTCTGCAGTGGTCCGTCTGCCAGTCCCCCTTTTGTAAAGTGCTTGTTATACTTCTCTGTATATCAACCAACAATAGTCTGCAATCATACTGACGTTCCAACTACACGTGTATATGCATTTCTTTGACAGCTGGATGGAATCTTTCACCCCAACCTCATCCAGCAGCAGGTTTTATAGGCTTGTAATTCAAAAATCACTCTACAGACTAGAGGTCAATAGGAAGACTAAACGAGTTATTTGATATTTTGTCATACGCTGTTCTTTTTGTAAAATATGTAGACCACGTGTAAAACGCCCCTTGAAGATTTTTATATACACAATATTTCTTACTCTTCAAATAATGGGAAAATTTCTATTTTCTACGGGTTTCGCGCTCTGCAGCGAGTGATGGATACCCTCGCAGACCGGCAGCATATCTAACGGTTGCCATTGCAACGCCTCAGTCTGCTTGCCCGCAGGGAAGTCTTGTAGGGTCACTTTCGTCATCATTCCTGTAAACTATTGGTGTTTCTTTTGATATAAGGCAAGAGAGGCGTCCAACTTACATTCTTCGGCATATTTGCGGAATGCTGTTGGAGTGCTAAGTGTAGCTGTTAATATTTGAATTGTACCGCAGGGTGTAGTCCATGATTTCTCACTGTAAGGTCTTTTCTGCCATTCGCTATAATTGTTACTGTATTTCATTTGTACTTCCTTTCTTCTGTTTCAATTTCTTGCCTCTGCCTAGCCTCTTTAGTCTTAAGTCATCATATCTGAATACGTAACTTGCCCTACCCGGCAGTTTTCAGACATTATCCGATGTTTATTGTAAACTTTCTTTACTGTCTTAATATCTGCGTTAATTTATCCGCACGTATGTGAGTGCTAATTTGGGACCTTGTAATATTGTGCCCTATTTGTTTCGTATACTTTTTCCCTTAGCAGTCTATGCTTTCGCTGACTAAGTAGCACATCGCACCGTTAACTGAAACGTATTTAGAGTCAGTGTATAGTTTGGGTCACTTTTGAGAGTTGATGCCTGTTACCATGGGCACATAAAAACAAACTGCCCTTGGAAAACTTCAAATCACCAGTTCACGTCTAGGGCGTCTGAGAATGCTGTTGAGCGTAAGGCCGGTTTGAATGCGGACATATTTAGGATGACATTTGGAAAGCGATGCAGGCCAGTTTCAGCTGTACATCTAGGGCGTCTGAGGACGCTTTCAATATTTTTGTTTTACGTCCCAAGACACCGAGGAACCGGGTATGTACAGGCAGATATACCGACACGAGAGTTGCAGCTTTCCACGAGGAACATCTGTTCACACACCATGGAACTGACGCAGAATCAATCCCATTAGCATGGGACAGCCTGCCAACGCTCTACTATCCAACCCGTGTACCATAGACACACAGTTTCAGAGCACGAGGCTCTTTCCGCTGCTCGATATTCAGTATGTGCTGCTGATCGGGAGCCAAAGTTCTCATCTCATAGGATTAGATAGTACCGTTTCAGTGAAGCATCGTTGGTTGGATCCAATAAAACTGGTAGAAAGGTAATTTCATTTAGACGGTGTAATCGGGTAGTAAGGGTCAGGACAAAACCACATAGGCGGAAATTGAAAGATGACTAATTTCGCAACAATTCACTGAGGATATACAGTATAACCCATTGCGAATTCCCGTGTGAAGAACGGGTATAAATGCTGGTATTATATTTGTGTTTGAATGTATGTACAGTATGCATGTACAGAATAAATGTATGTAAGTTTGAACCTGTTCTCCGATCGCTGCCATTAACTTGCCATTTGAAATCTCCCACGTGAATGCGAAATGCGATGTTGTATCGGCAACAAATATTTACTTAATGTTGGAACATACTGGATATAAATCTCATCTCCTAGTGTTAGTTTTACATTTTGCTGATGAACGACCCAACTTATTTTTAATATTGGGATTCGTTAATGTATGCTAAATGCTTGTTAAGCTGTTTGATGTTCTAGTAGAGTACTAATAAAATAATTAACAGTTTTAGAGGCAGCGTATCTATAAAACAAGTCCAACATTATTTCCAACATGTGAAGAGAGCTCATTCACTGTGAATGACGTGTTTACCTGCCAGTTGCTCTCATGTTTCACCAAAAAAAGGAGGAAAAAGAGTATCATTTGATTTCATCTCTATTATCAAAACGCAGTTAAAATTCCCCCACAAGCATCATTCCTTATGGAAAGGCAAACACATACGTTTCCCCATCCTCCTGGATTGGTAATCCACATCTATATATCACGAACTGTATATTTCTCACCAGGGGTTAAGTAAACCAATAAAATGAAATCTCCTCACGATTAGGCCTATTTACTGCTTGAGGAGAAATTCAATGCAGCCGCGATATCCGCTGCCTGTAGTGGGAGATGGTGAAAGGGAGGTCTAAACTAAGAAAAATGGCTAGGTGACCAGGGAATCACTAGCTGATTCAGGCATCGTTTCCAATTACTTGTGTCTGCCTCGTCACTTTCGACTTTCCTCTGTCAACTCCTGCTTTCTTCCCAATAAATCACAATTATTTTGCCACTTGTATTCTGCTTGTGTGGCAACGTGTGTCATGTGCTCCGAGATTTTTGCTCGGCAGGCTACGTCGTTCACCTGCTGATTTTCAACAGCCAAGACAATAGAATATCTCAAAAGTACATCGAAAGTCTTTTTTCCAGTCATTTGGAAATAACCATGATATGATGCTAATTGCTAGACGAGTGGGACGTGATAATTGACTCTCCACCAATCAGATTTTGTGGTTTTTGTCCTCGAGTCTGGAAGCTAGCTGCCCACTTGAGAATGGAAGCACGGGGTACTATCTTGACAGCTCTGGTGATGACCGGTCATGATGTCACCTCGGAATCCCTTGGATTCCTTGGTAAGAAAGGCAGTAGTCCTCTGCCTTTTTACCTTTCGGTTTTATAAGTTCTTAATATCGTCATGGCAAAATCGTTCAGACCTTCTGCTTTATTTATTTATTTATTTATTTATTTATTTATTTATTTATTTATTTATTTAATACTTTACCCTCCAGAGTTAGCTATCCCCAGAATCAGAGAGGGATCCCACATCTACCGCCTCAAGGGCAGTGTCCTAGAGTGTGAGACATTTGGTCGGGGATGGAGAGGAGGACCAGTACCTCTCCCAGGCGGCCTCACCTTCTATGCTCAACAGGGACTTTCTGGGGGATGGGAAGATTGAAGGTAAAGGCAAGGAAGAGTGAAGGATTCAGATGTGGCCTTAAGTTAAGTACTATCCTGGCGTTTTTCCGGGAAAAGTGGAAAAGACGGAAAACCACTTCGAGAATGACCGAGATGGGAATCGAACCCCCTCTACTCAGTTGATCTCCCGAGATTGAGGTAGATCCTGTTTCAGTCCTCATGCCACTTTTCAAATTCCGTAGCAGAGCCGGGAATCGAAACCGGACCCTTCGAGGTGACACTAACCACTAGACCGCAGAGGCAGACTAATGGTATCTTTTTCAGGTATAATGTGTTAATAAATGTTTTCTTTTAACACATTTTCTAAACTTATATAGCAGGGAATGTACTACAATGTACACCTGGAGTATTTTGAAAGGTTTAGGTATTCCCGAAATACACACAAGAATATCATAATATGCATGATCAAAACCTCGTTAAGCATTCTGCACCACCACCTTCATATTTCAGAATAGTCAACTTAGTCCACTTTTTGCGATAATCATCCTATGAAACTGTTGTGCGAGGGGCGTACTATGTTGTTTTAAATTTTTATTTTTTGTACGTCGGGGTACGGTTCACATTTAAGGTGGTGACGCGTAACTGGTGTCTTGTTCCATTGTTTGGTAGCTGCACACGCAGAGGGGCCAAAGAATGCACTCGTCATAGCCATTTCATAACAACACTGTCAGCGCAGGAGCAGACAACATGGAAAGCAACCGTCAGGGACAGCGCTATACGACTTGGTTCCTCTGGAAAGAAGGCGTGACCACTGCAGAAATTCATCGGCGCTTGGTGGCATGCTGTGGAGAACATGCGCCGTCACTGAAAACAGTTTACAACTGGGTGGAAGGTTGGAAAACAGGGCGCAAACCGGTGGACAATGGAACCAGTTCTGGAAGGAATGTGACATTGTCAACACCAGCCAACATTGCCCGGGTCAAACTGGCCATCCAAGGAAACAAATGCATCACATTTACGTAAATGGAAGCAGCCACGGGAACTGCCCGAAACACCCTGTTGCGGATCGTGCACGGCCACTTACAGTTGGAGAAGGTGTCATTCACGTGGGTGCCTAGACTCTTGTCTGCAGACGAAAAACAGAGGCGTGTGGGCGTGTAAAGACTACTTCTACAACACCCTAATCAAGATCCAGCCGACTTCATGGCTAGGCTTGTGACTGGTGATGAGACATGGCTCTGTTACCATGAGCCACCAACGAAACAACAATCGATCCCATGAAAGCATAGGGGCAGTCCACCGCCAAAGAAATAGTGATTATCACCTGTTCGGGAACATGAAGAAACCTCTGCGTTGTCGCTGTTTTGCGGACTTCGCAGAACTCGACACAGCTATCAAGGCATGGGTACATCGCACTCCGAAAGAATGGTTTCAGGAAGGTCTGGAGAGACTGACAATTTGATAGAAAAAAGTGTATACAGTTACAAGGAGATTATGTTGAGAAAGAGAACGTAACAAATGATGAGTAATATCTTAGAAGTGAAGCTTCCACGGTGTGAAGAATTATTTAATTTATTTTCCGGGTTGAACCGTGTTGTACTTGTACGCATATCACGTACAGTTTGCCGACGTTTCGAATACATTGCAGTATTCATTGTCAAGGCGACTGAAATACCCCTACTCGATCCGAGGTAATCAGTCTCCCAGGCAGAGTTACACTACTAGAGTGGCCTTGATCTTGGCCTTTTATATCCTAGCCTATCTGGCTGGCGTAAGCCCTGGCTGTCTCGCGAGGCTTCTGGAAAGTTTATGTCACAGCCAGGTAGCGGGGGCTTGCCCGCGCTGTTATGTAATGGGGTTGCGGCCCGTGTGTTTATGTTGTGGTCTGTATGTCTTAAACTATGAATGATGGGCATCCAAGAATTACTGATTTTGTATCCTTCTTCTAAATTAATGTTATTCGGATGTTTCTTGATTTCGATAGCCTCGCGGATTTTTCTTTCCAGATTCCAAGGGATAGCTGCTAGGATCTTGGTCTTGTCAAATGATATTCCGTGCCTAGTTTCGTAGGAATGCTTGGCTACTGCTGAAATATCTGTGTTATGGTTCTTGGTGTGACGGATATGTTCTTTTAGGCGGGTGGAGATCAGACGTTTTGTCTCACCTACATAACAAGCTCCGCAGCTACATTCAATGTGATACACTCCAGGGGCCTGTAATTCTATTGTGTCTTTTACTGGTGGTAGATAGCGGGCTAGCTTACGGTGAGGTTTATAGATAGTTTTTATGTTGTATTTGTCCAGTATCTTGCCGATCCTGTCTGTAGTGTTTTTAATGTATGGCAGTATCGCTGTTTTCTGGCGGGTCAGTTCTTCTTTCCCGTTGTTTTCTCCTGCGGCGGTCTTTTCTTTCTTCTCTTCTGATTTTTTAAGGACTCGCCGGATGTTATTGAGCGAGTAGCCATTTTTCCTAAGGGTTTTCGTGAGGTGTTCTTTTTCTTCCTCGAGGTGCTCTGCGTCAGATATCGCTATGGCCCTGTTTACTAGTGATGTTAGGACAGCCTGCTTTTGTGATGGGTGATGATGAGACGAGGCGTGTAGGTACCTGTCTGTGTGAGTGGGTTTCCTGTATACTGCGCGACTCAGCGTCCCATTGGGGTTACGTATTACTAGCACATCCAGGAACGGTAGTTTTCCGTCTACTTCTATTTCCATGGTGAACTGAATATTTACGTGTATGGAGTTGAGATGGTCGAGAAATAGCTGTAGGTTATTGCTCCCGTGAGGCCAGATTACAAAAGTGTCGTCAACAAAACGGAGAAAACATTTCGGTTTCAGGGCAGATGTAGCTAAGGCTTTCTGTTCGAAGTGTTCCATATACATGTTTGCTATTATTGGAGAGAGTGGCGACCCCATCGCGGCCCCTTCAGTCTGTTCGTAGAACTCCCCGTTGAAATAGAAGTAAGTGGCGCTAAGGCATTCTTTAGCTAGTGTTGACAGGTCTTCTGGAAGTTTCTGATCTAATAGCGGAAATACTTCTGTTAGCGGCACCTTGGTGAAAAGTGACGTGACGTCAAAGCTTACTAATAGGTCCGTACTTTCAATTGATTGGTCCTTAAGGAGCTGGATGAAATGTCGGGAGTCCTTCACGTAGGTTTCAGTGTTTCCTGTATGTGGCTGAAGTAGTCCAGCTAGGTAGCGGGCGATCTCGTGCGTGGGAGAGCCTATAGCGCTCACGATAGGTCGCAGAGGTATGCCTTCTTTGTGGATTTTAGGCAGGCCATACAATTTTGGAGGTATCGGGTCCGAGGACATCAGTTTTTTCTGTATTTCGGCTGGGATACTGGAATTTTTTACTAGTGTGTGGAGTTTGTTCTTAATGCGGTTGGTAGGGTTCCTAATTTTTCTGTATGTAGAATCGGTGAGTAATTGTTCTATTTTCCGAGTGTAGTCTGTGCGTGTCATTATCACCGTAGCGTTGCCTTTATCTGCGGGTAGGATAATTGTTTCCGTATCTTGACGTAGTGTTTTTAGGGCATGAATTTCTTCTTTAGTCAAATTGGATGGCGGCGGCTTTGCGGATCTCAGTAGACATGATACATCCTGTCTGATCTCCTCTGCAGATTCGGTAGGAAGGTGCCGGATTGCAATTTCTACTTTGCTAATTATTTCTTCTACCGGTATACTATTCGGAGCTACTGCGTAGTTGAGTCCTTTTCTCAAGACGGAGGTAGTGGGTTCACTGAGTGGCTTATCTGTGAGGTTTACTATTACATTCTTCTTCAGTGGAGCAGGTGGTTTCGGTTTCTGTTTTTGTAAGAGGCGGTTGAATTTCTTGTTTTGCTTGGCAGTGGCTAGTTCCAGTGTACGCTGGGATTGTGTGTTGCTAATGCTGTCTAACGTGGTCCAATCATTGAGCGACAGACTCTGGACTACCTCAACAATAAATTATTTCATCTCCACCTGCAACTTGCCAGCACTCTGTCGCTCAATGATTGGACCACGTTAGACAGCATTAGCAACACACAATCCCAGCGTACACTGGAACTAGCCACTGCCAAGCAAAACAAGAAATTCAACCGCCTCTTACAAAAACAGAAACCGAAACCACCTGCTCCACTGAAGAAGAATGTAATAGTAAACCTCGCAGATAAGCCACTCAGTGAACCCACTACCTCCGTCTTGAGAAAAGGACTCAACTACGCAGTAGCTCCGAATAGTATACCGGTAGAAGAAATAATTAGCAAAGTAGAAATTGCAATCCGGCACCTTCCTACCGAATCTGCAGAGGAGATCAGACAGGATGTATCATGTCTACTGAGATCCGCAAAGCCGCCGCCATCCAATTTGACTAAAGAAGAAATTCATGCCCTAAAAACACTACGTCAAGATACGGAAACAATTATCCTACCCGCAGATAAAGGCAACGCTACGGTGATAATGACACGCACAGACTACACTCGGAAAATAGAACAATTACTCACCGATTCTACATACAGAAAAATTAGGAACCCTACCAACCGCATTAAGAACAAACTCCACACACTAGTAAAAAATTCCAGTATCCCAGCCGAAATACAGAAAAAACTGATGTCCTCGGACCCGATACCTCCAAAATTGTATGGCCTGCCTAAAATCCACAAAGAAGGCATACCTCTGCGACCTATCGTGAGCGCTATAGGCTCTCCCACGCACGAGATCGCCCGCTACCTAGCTGGACTACTTCAGCCACATACAGGAAACACTGAAACCTACGTGAAGGACTCCCGACATTTCATCCAGCTCCTTAAGGACCAATCAATTGAAAGTACGGACCTATTAGTAAGCTTTGACGTCACGTCACTTTTCACCAAGGTGCCGCTAACAGAAGTATTTCCGCTATTAGATCAGAAACTTCCAGAAGACCTGTCAACACTAGCTAAAGAATGCCTTAGCGCCACTTACTTCTATTTCAACGGGGAGTTCTACGAACAGACTGAAGGGGCCGCGATGGGGTCGCCACTCTCTCCAATAATAGCAAACATGTATATGGAACACTTCGAACAGAAAGCCTTAGCTACATCTGCCCTGAAACCGAAATGTTTTCTCCGTTTTGTTGACGACACTTTTGTAATCTGGCCTCACGGGAGCAATAACCTACAGCTATTTCTCGACCATCTCAACTCCATACACGTAAATATTCAGTTCACCATGGAAATAGAAGTAGACGGAAAACTACCGTTCCTGGATGTGCTAGTAATACGTAACCCCAATGGGACGCTGAGTCGCGCAGTATACAGGAAACCCACTCACACAGACAGGTACCTACACGCCTCGTCTCATCATCACCCATCACAAAAGCAGGCTGTCCTAACATCACTAGTAAACAGGGCCATAGCGATATCTGACGCAGAGCACCTCGAGGAAGAAAAAGAACACCTCACGAAAACCCTTAGGAAAAATGGCTACTCGCTCAATAACATCCGGCGAGTCCTTAAAAAATCAGAAGAGAAGAAAGAAAAGACCGCCGCAGGAGAAAACAACGGGAAAGAAGAACTGACCCGCCAGAAAACAGCGATACTGCCATACATTAAAAACACTACAGACAGGATCGGCAAGATACTGGACAAATACAACATAAAAACTATCTATAAACCTCACCGTAAGCTAGCCCGCTATCTACCACCAGTAAAAGACACAATAGAATTACAGGCCCCTGGAGTGTATCACATTGAATGTAGCTGCGGAGCTTGTTATGTAGGTGAGACAAAACGTCTGATCTCCACCCGCCTAAAAGAACATATCCGTCACACCAAGAACCATAACACAGATATTTCAGCAGTAGCCAAGCATTCCTACGAAACTAGGCACGGAATATCATTTGACAAGACCAAGATCCTAGCAGCTATCCCTTGGAATCTGGAAAGAAAAATCCGCGAGGCTATCGAAATCAAGAAACATCCGAATAACATTAATTTAGAAGAAGGATACAAAATCAGTAATTCTTGGATGCCCATCATTCATAGTTTAAGACATACAGACCACAACATAAACACACGGGCCGCAACCCCATTACATAACAGCGCGGGCAAGCCCCCGCTACCTGGCTGTGACATAAACTTTCCAGAAGCCTCGCGAGACAGCCAGGGCTTACGCCAGCCAGATAGGCTAGGATATAAAAGGCCAAGATCAAGGCCACTCTAGTAGTGTAACTCTGCCTGGGAGACTGATTACCTCGGATCGAGTAGGGGTATTTCAGTCGCCTTGACAATGAATACTGCAATGTATTCGAAACGTCGGCAAACTGTACGTGATATGCGTACAAGTACAACACGGTTCAACCCGGAAAATAAATTAAATGATGAGTAATATATTTCATTTGGGTAGAAAAAATAAAGTGTAGAACAATATAGTACGCCCTTCGTATTTTTCTTCCGTGAAGTATGATTCTAAGCAGTTCTTTATTTGTGCATACGAATTATTTATTTATATTTTTTCAATTATGGCTACTAGCGTTTCTGCAAATTTGAGAATCCTTGTGGTCGTACTCAGTACGTGTGTTAATGCTCTAATGAATATACGTATGTAGTATACTCTCTGAATTTGCATTTGCATTTAAGAGCTAGCACACGCATGATTTACAACCCGAAGTCTGAAGATTTATCAAGAATTATCCTTCAATGAACATTATGTACACGACACTCTTGAGTCAAGCTAAGGAATCAAGGGAATGAAAGGATTGCATGAAGGATGAACTAAAGAAAGTTACAGAGTTAGTGGTCCAGAACTATATTTAAAATAGAAAGCTTGAAAGAAAATGGGAAAAGAGATAAAGGAAGTGGGGTGGCAAGAGAGAAATCACCATCCGGAAACCCTTAGATAAAGCATATTTATAAACGGGTTACCGGAGGATGGCAAAGAAGATCTTGTAGCTAAAGTACTAGATCTGCTGAAGATCAGCAGCAGGAAATCTGATATTAACGAAGTTCAGTTCCTGGGGAACAGAATTAGTGAGCGTCCAGTGTGAGTGAGGCTTGTTTCAGCCATAATGGCGAAGAAGATCTAGGATAACACGCGGATTTGGAAACGTGGGAGAATAGGGATACAACAGGATATGGATAGAGAGAAGTATTTAGGAATCTAAAACTCCTCCGAATCCATATGTGTCAAGCTAGGCGATCCGGTCTCATCGTCTACATAAGCCACTCTTGAGGACGCTGCAAAGCAGAAAATATTGAAGGAATGAATACGAAGGAAATACGATTGACTAGAAGAAATCAGATGTATTTGAAGATGCAGAGTTTGTATTTCTCCATTTTTCTTTCATTTCTCCTCCTCTTTCTTCACTGTTCGTTGACCTTTCCATGCTGACGTACTGTCGTATCTATATAAATGAAATCGTAACGACCGTGCGTCTGTACATTGACTATTTTGGTGGAATTTTCATCCAGTTACCCGTTTCAAGCGTAATAATGACCATTTGCATATTTTTTAGCTTTGGTGTCTATTTGTTTGTCTGAGTTCTTATAACTTGAAAGCTACTGGATATATTTCTAGCAAATTTCATAGTTAGAATCCACATGTCCTTGGGTAGGTTTTAGCGCCAATATTATTTCTAAATCCCTGAACTGAATGGGGTTTATTTGAAACCAAACCGCGATTTTGCGAGCTAGAAAAAATAGTAATACAGATACTGAGGGACTCGCTGCAAATCATTCATTTCCACCTATACCTGAGAACGTGAGTTACATTCCTCCCCAACTAACCCTGGAAAAAAGAAGATAACAGCATTAACGATTAAATGTTCATCTTTTGATATTTTTAAACCATTGAAATTGAAACTGTATTCCGGATCCAAATGGTCACACTCATTGGAGGACGGATGATTTATTTCTTTAATAAATCTCTCTCTCTAGGGGCCGATGACCTAGATGTTAAGCCCCTTCAAACAACAAGCTTCATCATCATCATTAACGACAACAAAATATAAATAATCAAACTTAACATAAACCTACCTGCCTTAATGGGAATGAATTTCTAAAACATTTTTCTCATGTGCACCTTTTCGATAGGAGGACAACAAGGGAGATATATTTAATGGACTATTTTACAGGCTGTCATTTCATTTCAGTTTGGGTAGGCTTTAACTTTACGATAGAACAGATAAGAGAGGTTATCGTCAACGATTGGTTTCATGAGTCTTTAGCCACAGGGCTACTCCTGATTTCAGATGAACAACAATATGTAACCGAGAAGTGGGGAGAATTGCGAAAAACTTCGGAGCAGGAACTGCACCGTTCAAAAATCTCTGTGATCTGCCCGATTCTCTCTGCACTTCGTTCCGCTTTATAGTACTTCACGTAACAGCCACGAGCTTTCGTAGAAGAATATCAGTTTAACATGCCGTATTAAACATTTGAATACAGACATGTAACTTCACATGATTTCATGATGGAATCGTGAAATCGATTAGCAATTCCCGTGCGAAGAACGAGTACATATGCTAGTTTATTAATAATCATATTGGATTTACACTCCACTTACTATGTTCACAAATTTTGGAGACCCCAAGATGCCGGAGGTTTATCCCACTGGAGTTCATTGAGTTGCTAGTAAATGTATCGACACGTGTTTGGACCCTACATCATTAGATCGATCTGCATTCAAACCCAAACTACCATTCTTTGAACTATCCATTCCAGAATGTACGACACTCAGCCTGGCTTATATTTATTCCTTGTGGATATACTTCCCACCACTAGATTTCTACTTTTTACTTACATTCAATCCCTCACTGCAAGTAATCAAACACAGTCTGCAATTAAATGCAACACAAAATAATTAAATACAACTCTATTCAAATTGTATCTCTATTTCACTGCAAAACATTTCATATAATCGGTTGAATAGTTCGCCAGTTTGTTCAATTAACTTCATTAACCAACACGAGCGTTATCTGAAATTGTGCAAATACCTAATTCATAACTGTAATAATCCATCGTATGATAATTTCGATAAATCCAAAATTAGAACAAATTACGACCGATTGATGAGTTTTATCGAATACGCACTTAATAGAATTGTGTCATTCAGTTGCAGAACCAGATGCATTCCCGGATAAAGTAAAACCGTTTAATTTAAATATGAAAACGAACAAGTTTGATAACTTAGTTAATGTAATGAAGGTGTACCCCTTGAAGAAGTTTAAGAATGGGGCCATTGCAATAAGAAATGATAGAGAATATATTATTTCTATATCTGAATTTGAAAGTTAATGTTAGGTTTGGGAAACAAACAAATTTGATCCTACGCAAACGCGTTCTCAATATTGTATGAAAAGTGGTACAATATTAAAATGATTCCAAGCTGGTTATTGATTAGCAGTTCAGAAGATGTCACAAACGAAAATCATTAGCCTACTCCGGTATTTCAAGGAAGCTCCCTGATTTTACATTTACAATATATCGTACTGCAGCACAACATTCAAACTCAGAGAAACAAAACAAGGGTTGTCTATTTTGGAATTATTTCATTCAGATAGTGCGTACTAATTTCTAAACGTCCATTTCCATGTACAGTGTGTATTTTTACATAACTACTAGATTTGTTTATATTGGGTTTATTTTGGGTAAATAATTGGTTATTTGAGTATAAATTAGTGACTGAAATAATTTATCAAGGGAGATGTAGATGGGCTGTACATCTGACGCTACTCTCCTGGTGGAGAAACATAGAAAGAAAAACAAACCTCTGCACCTAGCCCTTTTGTCTTTCAACCGGATATCACAAAAGATTATTTGGAAAGTCCTCCGATCCCACAATGTCCCAGAGGCCTATGTCCGACGGACCCTACTTTTCTATGACAAAGTCACCAGTGTGGTTCGCTGTCAGGTAGGTATCTCAACCTAATTTCCTATCAATGTTGGGTTAACCAGGGTTCAGCACTGTCACCCCTTTTATTTATCATATGTATGGATACAGTCAAAGCTGTCATTCAGACGCCATACCCGTGGACCATATTATATGCTGATGATGTGTTCCTTGCGGATGTGTCCCGAAGAAATCTGGAAAATGACCTGGAAGTTTGGAAAGAACGTTTAGCGGAATATGGCTTGCGCCTTACATCGTTAAAACCGAGTATGTGCAATGTGGCTTGCAGACTGCTGATACTATTCGCATCGACGGGCAAGACGTAATTAAAGCCAACCAAATTAAATACCTTGGATCACTCATCACCTCAAACGGAAGACCACTATTAGACACCCGAGAACGATGAAGTGCTACGTGGCTGAAGTTATGTTAGGTCACTGGTGTGCGATGTGGCAAGAAAATTCTCACCCGCCTGAAAGGAAAAAAATTGTGCAAATCCATGGTCCGACCAGTTGCACTCTATGGGTCGGAATGTTGGCTAGGAAACAAGAATAAGGAGAAGAAGAAGAAGAAGATATGCGATAAATTTCCAAGTATTTTGAAATCAATCAATAAAATTGTAGGATATAATTGGTAGGTAATCTGCCACCTGGGTGACAGCAATAAATGCAAATCAATTGTCAACGATTGATTGATTGATTGATTGATTGATTGATTGATTGATTGATTGATTGATTGATTGATTGATTGATTGATTGATTGATTGATTGATTGATTGATTGATTGATTGATTGATTGATTGATTGATTGATTGATTGATTGATTGATTGATTACTATAACCCTATTCTTCGGTATTTGCTTGGTGGAAATAATTCAGCTTTTAAGTTTTATCAGGGGCTGCCTGGCCGAGGCAGTAAAGGCGTGCTCGATTCGCCCGGAAGGACATGGGTTCGAATCCCCGTCAGGAAGTCGTAAAATTTAAGAAACGAGATTTCCACTTCCGGAGGTGCATATGGCCCTGAGGTTCACTCAGTCTACACCAAAAATGAGTACCAGGTTAATTCCTGGTGGCAAAGGCGGGCGGGCGTAGAGCTAATCACTCTACCCCATCACGTGCCGAGGTTAACAATGGTGGAAGCTTTTACCTTCCACTCCTCCAAGGGCCTTCATGGCCTGTACGGAGGTGACTTTGCTTTGCTTTGCTTTGCTTTGCTTTGAAAGTTTCATATATTTTTGATATATGCATTACTATAACCCTAGTCTTTGGTATTTGCTTGGTGGAAATAATTCAGCTCCCTTCTTAAAATTTATCGGACTGAAGTAAAACTACCCTCCCTGTAATAACACACACAAACAAATACATTACTTGTACATCTGCCTTAAGTCAATAAGAATGTACAAAGGCTAAATCTGCAAAACAAATTTCCTTCCATTTGAACTGATCTTTACAGATCTTTTTTCGAGGAGTTCTTGCAGATTTTTCTTGCTTTTTATACATCCTAGTTGAATTCTACATACGAAATGGACAAAATAGAACCGTATTCATGAAATGCTGTGTTCGTCATTTCACACGAACTACGTTATTAAATACATTATTCGAACTTGCCACAGTATTACCAAACATATTTATAATCTAAAGAAAATGAGAATATGATTTGCTTAATCCCACAAATGTAACACTAGTGATTTTAACAATATGACACTAGTAATACGTATCAGTACGTATAATCTGGCAAGTCACGAAAAAATCATGACTCCATAGTGCCAACCTGCAAGATTTACAGTAACTGTAAGGTGCCATATCGTCAAGAATGGTTGCTAAAGTGTGTGGTTACCGTCAGTGAATCGAACTTAACAGTTAAAAATTACTATCTATAGTATTAACAGGGGAGAAATAGCAACGATCAACCTTTAGTGTATAAGCTTACAAGTCATGGACTATACTACCAAACCACAAATGGAGCTCATCATTTGTAGAATGAGTTCTGTTTGTTGTCAAATGTCAGCATTTATAGAATTCTGTGTATGCGTGGTTTGAGTATTTGATTACGTTCACAGAGCTAACTGTAGCTAATATATTGCTACCTAAATAGTTGGTGCGTAAACTGAGGTCAATTCTCCAAACAATCATGAGAGCACTTCTCCCCTGACACATGCAGTCAATAATGATGAAGTGAAGTGCAGGGAAGTTTGTACCCTCAGGTGTCCGCAAGCTCACCCCTCTGGAAATGATCTCATCAAAGACTGTGCATATCGGTGGAAGGGAAACAAATGGGAGCTGTTTGGTGAATAATGAAGCTGATTGAAACCAGGGCCATGGGGAGCAGAGCGGAGAGGATTGTATTGGCATATGACACATCACATATCAGGGTAGAAGTTTCAATTCCAAAAACCAAGGGTTTACATTGGAAATACATGTAATCATTGATTTCCTTCTAATGGATTGAAAAGTATAATAGAACAAGAAAAACGAAACCCCAGGGCGCAAAAGCCCCGAAAGGCCATGGCCTACCAAGCGACCGCTGCTCAGCCTGAAGGCTTGCAGATGACTAGGTGACGTGTGGTCACCACGATGAGTCCTCTTGACCGTTGTTCTTGGCTTTCTAGACCGGGCCCGCTATCTCACAGTCAGATAGTTCCACAATTGTAATCACGTAGATTGAGGCTTATATTGGATATTATCCTGTTCGTCACATTGGCTAGCATGTGTCTGCTTTAACGATCTTCAATTGTTTTCTCACTTTCTTAATGTTTACATGGCATATCCTCTTTGGTTTATAGGTTCCTTCCAACACAGTCCCTGTACCTGTACATGGCCACTTTGCTCATGCGCAATACGAAAAATATTTTCCAACACAGTCAAAACTGCTTTCATGAATTCACCCGTGTACTGCCGTCAAGGCTTTCCGACTAATTCTACGCATCGATCCCTAACGGTTGGAAGTAGTCCGCGGCCTGAAGCATGCACTGATCCGCACATTTCTGTGATATTTCTGCCTCCTGATGTGCGCTTCTTTTTTCCTTGCCAAAACCTTAATCAGATGTTAGGTTATTGAGGTTATTGTGGAAAATGACAACGACCTTTTACAACCTTCATCCAGTGAATAAGAAGCAGAGCTGCTACTTTTCGCTAAAAGAAAAACGAAATAAAATTATTTAGGTTCCGGTATTTAAAAGCTTATCTTTATTTAGTTATCTATGTATTGTGTTACGTTACGCCTATATAACGGTCCAAAATCTACCAGCTGAATAAGCACAAGATAATTGAAATACGTTGCATTTTTCAGAAGAAACTGACCCTCACTATGATGAAAAGGACTTTTTCGAGCATTTCCGCATTAGCCGCAAATTTGCCCAAGGTATTGAAAATCGATTTGAAATAAGCAACAACATAGGGGTAGCTTAAATATAACATGGAATCTGATGGAATTGGACAATTCTCAAACATATAGAAGTTAAACCATTGTCTTATTATTATTTCATACTAGCAGATGTACCCGTGCTTCACTACGGTATTCTACATTGTATACGGATTTTTCTGTAAATTACTGTACATGCAGTGAGTAAGATTATATTAAATTGCACCTACAAACGGACTTCACCATCAGACGACTCGTTCAGTGTTCTACATGGCTGGTCCTATGACATTGTCACGTATCCCCTATATTTTTATGGGTTAGATTCAGTTAGTCGTTTAATGGGGTGAAATTTGGTACAGTTTTCACATACTACCTTATTTTTTGATACTCATACGACCCTGAAATCAAAAAATTTTGTGAACATATGGCCACTGGTCATGTCAATGTGCGTGTCCTACGTCATGATGGATCTTTTCTATAAGTGTCCAAACGATAACATACACGTGTAGAAAGTATAAACGCGTGAAATGCAGTGCTATTTAACGAATAATGGATAGAGATACGAAAAAATGTCATAGCCCCAAAGTTGTAGATCTCTCCAAATTGAAACGCGACCTTTTGTGATACGACTTACCGTTTAGCCACCAATTATTCCGAAAGCAAGGTCTGCATCGTCGTTAAAATTGCATCCATATTCCGATATTTTCCGGGGCCAAAAGATATACATTTGCATAGCCTAGAATATTTCCCCAAAGTAAAGAGTGTCCAGGTTTCGGGATTAGCACTCGCATACATACGGAGTAATTAAGGAAGAAAGTAATACGGTTGAGAAAGTTGAAATTAATAGAAAATAGGATTATAACTGAGGACAGCGGGATGAATAAAATATGTAACTTCCAAGTGAATGTATTGGAAAATCAAATGTCTTTCAATAAATTATGCTGGTAAGAGTTATGGATATAAGAAAGCGGTAACAGAGGAGAAATATAGGCGCAGGGATTCTTAGGTAAACAGAAAAGAAGATGACTACTAGTGTTATTACTTAAGCTATTCGAGGACGGTTATAACCTCCAACGATATTCCGCCAATATCCCGCAGAATATTCAATTGACACCTCTCTTGCTTTCTACTCAAGGAACACCTACGAATTTACAGGAATTTTGACTAAAATGGCAATACGTTACTTCCCTGCTGGCAAGCAGTCAGAGACGTTGCCATGGTAACCTGTACGTGCGTTGTCGGTCTGTCGGTCACTCAATGCAGAGCATGGTACCCGCAGAAAATAGCAAACTTCTCCATCATTTGAAGAGTAAGGGTTAGTTATGAACATAAAAAAGTTGTTGAAATGAAGGGGCGTTTCACATAAAGTTCACGGAGTTTACAGAAAATCAATAGTATAAGAGAAAATGGAGGAAAACCGATCTTCAATCGATATGCGTAACAAAACCGTTGCCGGGATGAGTATACACTAAATATGACGTTTGGTTGAGATCTATCCAGGCGTTTCGCCGTAATGGTGGAACAAACAGACTAAGAAACAAACAGACAAACAGACATGAAAAATAAAAACTACCGATTCGATCTTGAGTTGACCTAAAACGGATAAATATCTGAAAAACTGGCAAAACAAACTAAATTACAGACAGCGGACCCCCTACAACTTTATTTGCTGGAAAAAGAGGAAGAGGGCGACACAGAGTGTCGTACTTCAAGAACCTGCTTCTGAGGATGAAGAGCAAGACCTACGCTGAGTTGAAAAGACTGGCTCAAGATAGACAACTGTGGCTGCAGCGGCAAGGCTTAGCCTTTAGTATATGAAGATGATGGTGTTTAAGTACAAAAATAAAGTATAGGTTAAATCACTATACATGTTTATAGGTCTCAACACCTAAATTGCACGTTAATAGGGTCTACCTGTAAATTTTAAAACTATAATAATTGTATAATATTATTATAGAAATATTGCGTTAGTTAATATTTAAATAAAATTTTGTGTTATAACTGGGAGCTAATATCAAGGAAACCTTTCATTATACTTCCTCCCTCCGTTAATATTTCAGCTTTTATTTGACTGTGTTACTCCAATTCCATGGAGAAAGAAGGTATGCATCCTTGCCAGTTCATAACATGAAAAAGAATCAGTTTCAACACAACCCAATCGTGTATCATAACCGTAACCTTCTTCTTCTTCTTCTTCTTTGAGACGCCGTCTCCGAGCGGAGGTTGGCGATCCACGTAACTAGCTCTGATCTTGACAGCGCAGAATGGAATGCCATTTCTGAAGTACAGCAGTGCCATCTTCGAAGGTCTTTCAGCCATGAATTTCTTCTTCTCCCAACAGATCTCTTCCACTGTATCTTCCCTTCAATAATAAGCTGTAATAACTGATACCTCTCACCTCTCATGATATGTCCTAGATATTGCGTTTTCCTCTGTTTTATGGTGAGCAGTATTTCTTTTTGCTTTTTCATCCTACGAAGGACCTCGGCATTTGGGATTTTCATTACCCAGGATATCCGCAAGAGAGTGCGATACAGGAACATTTCGAAGGCATCAATACGTTTTTCTATGATTGGATCCAGAGTCCAGCTTTCACATCCATATAGGAGAACAGAAAATATATAGCAGCGGGTCATACGAATTCGTAGTTGGAGACTGAGATCTGACCTCACAAAGAATTTCTTCATGGTAATGAATTGTTTCCTGGCCTGCTCAATTCTAGATATTATCTCCCGTTTGGAGTTACATTGGTCATCCAAGATGGTACCCAGGTATTTGAGAGAAGACACTTGCTCAACTATTTTATCTTTTATTGTGAGATTTGTTCGAATTGTCTTCTTAGAGAACACCATCAGTTTCGTCTTTGAGGGGTTAACATATAATCCAAACTCTTCACTGTGCTGAACTAAGGAGTTTATCATGCACTAAAGGGCAGGCATGTCATCAGCTATGACAACAGTATCATCTGCATATGTGATGTTGTTGATGATTTTCCCGTTAATTTTGATCCCACCATAGTCTTCCAATGTTTCTTTAAAGATTGCCTCTGAGTAAATGTTAAACAACAGAGGTGACAGTACACAATCCTGGCGGACGCCCTTCCTGATCGAAGCAGTTTCTGAAGTTCCTTGACATTTGTAAACTGATTCCAGTACAGGTTACTGATTATACGTAAGTTACCGGAGTCAATACCTGTTGATCTCAGAATCTCTATCAACTTATTGTGCCTGACACAATCAAAAGCTTTTTTATAGTCTATAAAACAGGCATAGACATCAACATTCATATCTCTGCACCTCTGTAACAACACATTTAACGAGAAGAGTGCCTCACGTGTACCAACGCCATTTCGGAAACCGAACTGATTCTGATCCATGTGGGATTCACATTTTTTGTATATTCTAGTGTGAATGATTTGCAAGAATATTTTGAGTACGTAACCAATAAATATCAATTGGGAAGGTAATAAGGTAATAAGTATACATGGGAAAGGCAGCTGATTCAGAAAGTGATGGAACCAACTAGAGGGAAGAATATTCTGGAGGTGGTGCTGGTAAAACCAGGTGAGCTCTATAGAGAAACCGAGGCAACAGATGTTATTAGTGAGCATGAAGCTGCTTTTGTCGTAGCTAATAATAAATGTGAAAGAAAGGAAGGTATTAAAATTAGGACTATTAGGCAGTACTACATGGCTGATAAAACAAGCATGAGGGAGTTTTTAAAAAGGAACTATGATCGGTGGAAAACAGTAAAAAAATATGTAAACAGACTCTGGGATGGGTACAAAGCAATTCTTGAGGATTGTTAAAATAGATTTGAACCATTTAAGGTGGTAAAGAATGGTAAAGATCCAGATTGGAAAGAAATAGAATTAGAAATGGCTGTGTAAGTAAGGAGAAAATGAAGGAACTTACTAGGAAATTGAATCCAGCAAAGAAGTCAGCTAAGGATAACATGATGGCAACCAACATCAAGACTTGTCTACCTCCTAGCCGCCACAGTTTTTTTTTTTTTATCGGAGAAATAAGAACAACCTACTTCAAACACCTGCATATGAAGCCCATATAAGAGAAAGGTTAATGGAAGTGGAAACGAATTTTATCTTACACCAGCCATGAATACAGATGAATGATGGGAACCGCATTTCTCACTGCGACACGTTTATACGAGAATGGCTGTACATGGCTTCCACTACACAATCTGCATCCAACGAGGGTTTCATCAAGCAACAGGCCAATGCATGTGTACACTATGTGGACAACGATGTGACCAGTACAATTTACGGAAGTGCATAGCAAGGATTAAATAATGAAGACTTTACAACAACTTCCTGTAAAGCTTTCTAATGTACACATTATGTTTAATAAATCCTAATTAATGTTGTGAGTGGAGGACAATCGTGGGGCCGCAGCGTTTCATCTTCGAGCACGGCAAATAATAAAAAAACATCCTTCAATATAGCAAGAAAAAATGCTGACAGTGGGTAGCTATCTTTGTCGACATTCAGAAGGCATATGACTCCGTGGATAGAATCCCACTCTTCAACACCTTAAGAGAACTGGAACTAAACTAAAAAATTAATAGATTGGTGCAAGCCACCCTGCACAACACCACTTCCAAAGTTAAGTTCAAAGGTCAATTAGCAGAGAGCTTCACAATGAAAACAGGGGTAAAGCAAGGAGATGGTATCTCAAGCATATTATTTAGCTGTGTCCTGGAAAAGATCATAAGAGAATGGACCAGGTCATTACCTGAGAACACCGGATTAAGGATGGGGTTTAAAGCAGACAACTTGAGGATTCTATGCCTGGCCTTTGCTGATGACCTTACTTTATTAGCAAAGGACATGCACGAGGCCACTATGCAGCTTGAAACACTGCACTCTACAGCAGCTAAAGCAGGTCTCTTGTTCAACATTGGAAGTCAGTGATACAAAGCATATCAAGAGAGCTAAAAATGTGAAGTGCCTCGGAGAGTGGATATCGGAGGACCTAAGTGCAACGATGGCCCTTGAACAAAGGAAAATCAAATTAGACAAAATCTACCATGCCTGCAGAAAACTGTATGCCTCAAAGCATTTATCAAAGAATGTAAAAGTGAGACACTATAACGCAGTAATCAGACCATCAGTCCTCTAGGCAGCAGAATGCCTATACCTAACTAAAAGGACCCCACTGAGAGCCCTGGAAGTGCAAGAACGGAAATTCCTGAGAAGAATAATAGGGCCAAGTATACTACCACATGGAAGGCGATGGTACAAACCCAACAATGAGCTCTACCAGCATCAAGGAAACCTCCTAGATGCCATCAGGAAAAACGTCTGACTTTCTATGGACACCTACACAGAATAGATCCTAATAGATTATCCCATAAGATCTTCAAGGTTGCTAATGAAGACAAAGCTAGTGGATTCCCCTGGACCTAGCAAGTGGACAAAGATCTTGCACAGCTTAATGGTAATTAATCCGCCATAACTGACAGGAATGCATACCATTTAATGGTCAAAACTAAACATTTCCTAACATCCCTTAAATCAGCTAGCCACAAAGGAGCCGGGAATTGGTCAGAGGAGCGCAGGAAAGAATTCGGCGAGAAAATGAAAGAATACTGGGCCAACAGGAAGGCTCAAAAGGCCGCTAAGAATACAATCCAGTGCGCCAAAAGGGGAAAAAGACCACAAAAACACAGCTAGAACACAAGCACCGTGGTCCGCAGATTACCTAAATGCAAAGGGAAAAATGTTACTGCGACCAACAAACGAGAGAAGAAAGGATGTGATGTATTCCTTGACTGATAAGTGTGCCTTATTTGCAGCGTGTTCGTGTACTGTTGTGCAGTTACGGGTGTCTAATAAAGGAATTGTGGATATTGCCCTCAAGATACAAGGACAATGCTATGCTAGTCGAATGAGGAAACTTGTGCATACGCGCGGAGCATTAACTCTGTCTCCATCATACACCCCGATTCCCCTCCCTCCCCTTCACTTCCCTGAAGCACAGCAGCGGCTTCTGTTCTGGTGTAGCAACTACGGCGAGTTCGCCAGTTTGAATCGCACGCCCGGGAGTAGCAAAGCAACCTCATTTTCTCGGAAGGAATATTTAAATCCGCCAATCCCATTGCACAATCGTTCGTAACATAACATGAAGAATATCCGATTGTTTTGTCGGTATACTTATGATACACCCTGTATATAGCAATTATTTGCAAAATTGTGTGCGATGTGATTTAATAAATAATGAATTTTACTTTCTGTCGTCAAGTGTTCACTGACTCATTAATATACCTCGGATTTGTAGGTGGTAATAGGTTAGAATGCGAAGTAATGTGGTTTGTAGTAAGTGTCAAGCATCCCGTTGTGCCATAATGTTGGAAGAGTAGCATGAATTCAAGGAGTTCCATAGGCTGTACCCCTAATATCCATGCAAATCTCATAGCATAACCGTTGTGCAGTGTAGGGTATACTTGTTACTGGCTTAAGTAAGTTTGCATTCTAACCTATCAGCACCTAATAATCCGGACTCTACTCATTAATGACCCACCACAAAACCACTTTCCAGTTGTAAGTTATTAATATCTCTCATTTTATATTGAATAAGTTACATACATACAATATACAACGCTTTTGAGGTGAAAAATTTGAAGAAGAGAAACAGGAGCATGAATGGATTGGGCGAAAGTGTATCAGTTACCCCAAGACAGACGTCACAAAACAGGTCAAAGCTGGTTCTTGTGTAAACCGACCGGTGCTTGTACTTTTATCTACAGCCCGTTGATTTTCGATATAGACGTCCATCTTGTCTGGTAGAACTAAACCGTAATCACTCTGCTACAACTCGCGGGAAGATCAGAATAAAGGCGGGTTTACACGCTACGATAAATCGTGACGATATGATTGTAACAATTCATTGCTATAAATAAATCGAAAGAGTGAGTACTAAAGTATGAAGGCTTTCACGGCCGGTGTCAATATAATAAAATTCTTCCGGGCTGTTATGCCGTGGTCCACTCCTCTCGCTTCTCCCAGACGTTTCGACTACTGCTGCGGTAGTCATCTTCTGTGGCGTCGTGTAGATACGCTCTCCTGTATCCCGCTGGCGACTGCAAAAGTTGTTTGGGAAGCAGCTGTATTTATATGTAAGTGTGTGGCCTCCAATTGGTTCGCGCTGTGCAAACCGACATCTGATTGACTATCTGAAAGCACGACCTCCGATTGGGTCGCGCCGAGCAACTTGACGTTGGTTGGCTATCTGAACACATGACCTCTGATTGGTTCGCGCCGGGCATGGATTCTGACTGGGTCGCTCCAAGAAGTCTGTCGTCTGATTGGATCTCGGAGTGCACGACCTCCGATTGGGTCGTGCCGAGCAATGGATCCTTTGGTTGGTTGACTGTAATGTCCCTGATCTTAGTAAACTTCGGCCGTACGTTATATAAAGGGGTGTACCAGGCCTTGCTGAGTTTCAGTCCTTCCTCCTTTCTATTAAAGTTATCTGGATGTTTATGTATTTCGATTGCTTCCCTGTAGAGACGGGCGTGAAAGTGGGATGTTGTGGCCAGTATGTCAGTATCCTCGTAACGGATCTCATGATTTCCGTCAAGTAGTGCATGCTCCGCTACTGCTGATTTGTCGTATTGTCCCAAGCGACAATTCCTCTTGTGCTCCGTCAGGCGAGTATTGACACTTCTGCCAGTCGTGCCAATATAAACAGCTCCACAGCTGCAAGGTATCCTATAGACCCCAGTAGATGTTAAAGGGTCACGTGGATCTTTGGCAGAACGTAACATGTTTCGTAGCTGTTGGGTCGGCTGAAAAATGGTTTTAACTTCGTGACGTTCAAGGAGCCTTCCAATACGATCCGTGACGTCCCGTATATACGGCAAATACGCGATACCTTTCTTCCTGGGTTCTTCTCGCTTACTATTCGCTGGCTGTCTTCTGGGGTGGAGTGCTCTCCTGACCTCTTGTACCGTGTAGCCATTGGTTTGTAAGGCTAGATCAAGATGCCGTAGTTCCTTCTCGATGTACTCTGGTTCACAGACACGAAGGGCGCGATCCACCAAAGTCTTCATCATGGCGCGCTTCTGCCCAGGATGGTGATTCGAATTTTTGTTTAAATATCGGTCTGTGTGTGTTGGTTTTCGGTATACTTGATGCCCTAGGGATCCATCATTCTTCCTATTCACCAGCACGTCCAGGAAAGCTAATTCTCCATCCTTTTCCTTCTCCACAGTGAATTGTATACGAGGATGAATACTGTTCAGATGTGTAAGAAAACCGTCAAGTGCCTCCTCTCCATGTCCCCATATTACAAAAGTGTCATCAACAAAGCGGAACCAACAGCTGGGTTTATTTACAGCAGTCTGCAGGGCTTCCTCTTCAAAGAACTCCATATAAAAATTAGCAATAACAGGGCTAAGTGGGCTTCCCATGGCAACACCGTCTGTCTGTTCATAAAATTCATGTTTCCATTGGAAAAATGTCGTCGTAAGTACATGTTCAAATAAAACTATTGTCTCCTCTGCAAAGAGATGTTGAATATGTTCAAGAGTATCCTTGATTGGTACCATAGTGAACAGCGAGACGACGTCAAAACTAACAAGTATATCCCCCGGTTGTACTCGCAAGTGTCGCAATCTGTTTATGAAATGGGCCGAGTCTTTGATGTGTGAGTCCTTAGTCCCTACGTAAGGTTTCAGTAAATTGCTTAAATATTTTGCGACTTCATAAGTTGGAGAGCCAATGGTACTAACGATGGGACGAAGAGGGACGTCTGGCTTATGGACCTTAGGAAGACCATATAGTCTTGGACACAAAGCTTCTGATTTCTTCAGCTTCTTCTGTTCTTCTGGTGAAATAGAAGATTTCTTAATCAGAGTATTGGTCTTGCGTAGGATACTCATAGTCGCGTCACGGGGAAGTTTTTTGTAGATCGATGGATCAAGAAGTTCTTTGATCTTATGTTCATAATCCATGGTGTTCAAGATAACAGTAGCATTACCTTTGTCAGCTGCTAATATGATAATACTTTCGTCGGCTTTTAAATCCTTTAGAGCAAGCCCCTCCTTCTTGCTAAGATTACGTTTTGGTAACTTGGCCTTGCAGAGTATCTTGGAACAGTCGTGACGTATTTCCTCGGAAACCTCTGGCGGCAACTGACGTATTCCTGATTCTATGTTGGAAATAATATCTTCTATTGGGATGGTCGCCGGTGTAACAGCAAAATTGCCTCCTTTTGCAAGAACAGTAGTTTCATCTTCTGTTAAACAACGGTTAGATAAATTAACGACTGTCCGGGCAGTGTCCACTCTGTCGATCGGATCCCTCGTCCTCATATTGCCACTTACGCGTTCGTACTTTTTCTTTTGCCGTAGCGTATCCTTCCTCTCCTGATGTTCCATGGTGTTGTAAGTAATCCTGTCAATTCGGTCCCAGTCACTCCAGTGCATCGAATTGCCTGTCGTCAAATGTAGTGATAAAAGCCGTTCATCATTGAGGGCCAGTTCTTTACGAGTAAAATGAATACGTTCCCTAAGAAGGGCTTGTTCAGTCCTGTTATAAATTCTGTGTGCCGAAGGAGTTGAAAAAAGTCTCTTCTGTCGAAGAAATTGTGGAATAACACATGTGTCGCGGCAGCGGAGTAAAAATGTAAGAGAGCACAGTAGATGGGATTTCTTCTTGCGAAGTGTTTCAAACTGACGACTTAAACGATAAATATCCTTCCCGTAGAGGTGGATCATTAAAGTATGAAGGCTTTCACGGCCGGTGTCAATATAATAAAATTCTTCCGGGCTGTTATGCCGTGGTCCACTCCTCTCGCTTCTCCCAGACGTTTCGACTACTGCTGCGGTAGTCATCTTCTGTGGCGTCGTGTAGATACGCTCTCCTGTATCCCGCTGGCGACTGCAAAAGTTGTTTGGGAAGCAGCTGTACTTATATGTAAGTGTGTGGCCTCCAATTGGTTCGCGCTGTGCAAACCGACATCTGATTGACTATCTGAAAGCACGACCTCCGATTGGGTCGCGCCGAGCAGCTTGACGTTTGGTTGGCTATCTGAACACATGACCTCTGATTGGTTCGCGCCGGGCATGGATTCTGACTGGGTCGCTCCGAGAAGTCTGTCGTCTGATTGGATCTCGGAGTGCACGACCTCCGATTGGGTCGTGCCGAGCAATGGATCCTTTGGTTGGTTGACTGTAATGTCCCTGATCTTAGTAAACTTCGGCGCGAACCAATCAGAGGTCATGTGTTCAGATAGCCAACCAAACGTCAAGCTGCTCAGCGCGACCCAATCGGAGGTCGTGCTTTCAGATAGTCATTCAGATGTCGGTTTGCACAGCGCGAACCAATTGGAGGCCACACACTTACATATAAATACAGCTGCTTCCCAAACAACTTTTGCAGTCGCCAGCGGGATACAGGAGAGCGTATCTACACGACGCCACAGAAGATGACTACCGCAGCAGTAGTCGAAACGTCTGGGAGAAGCGAGAGGAGTGGACCACGGCATAACAGCCCGGAAGAATTTTATTATATAGAGTGAGTACTGTTTACACGCAGCGATGACTTGTTCAATATTTATTGTCGACTACAGTACAACGGCGTCAGCTGCTGTTGCGATGGAGGAAGTACTGAAGTACGACGTTCAGGAGGCCAAGTTTTAGAAAAAGCAAAACTTGTTCGAGAAAAGTTATGTACGTATTTTAACGGGGAGGGGACAATTCCTTGACAAGAACAAAGTGCATTGAACGTTTGAACGTTACGTTTCCTGAAAAGGCATATAATAATAATTGTTCATGATAATTTTGTTTTATTTATAGTAATGTTTTTTCACATTATTACCTTGCAAACATTTAATTATATAGACAGAAAATTAATTTTATCCATGTATACGATTAATTCACTAATACGTGTTACAATTAATGTAGGCTTACTGATTTCTGACGTGTGATGTGTATAATAATTTGCTAAAATAATAAACCTACTTTTACTACAAATGAAAATTAGATTTACTTACATTTTGTGGTCTTTCTTCGTCCCCATCATCCATTGTACTCCTACCATATCTTGCAGAGGACTGATTGTTCAATAAATGCAGAAGGTCGAAGTACCGCAAACTAGGTTTATATATATCATCCGCACCTGCCCCGAATTTCAGCGAATTGTTGACTTTGGATAGTTCCTTTTTTATATACTGTACGCAATGCATTGATCTCTTTCACTACAGTGCTTCTGTCTGCCGACAGATCAAACTCCTTGTATTTCTTAATAAGCTGTGCATACGGCAGGTATTTTTTATTTCTGTCGGAGTATTGAAAATCAAAATGAAAACCTACAACCTGTTTTCCAGTCAATGACCGGGTCAGGGATGTAATGAATGAAGCAGTTATAGGCTATTAGTACGATGGGGTCGCCACTCCCAAAGTGATTTTTTATTAATGACTGATAGATGCTATGATATGAGAATGGAGAGTGTTGCTGGAATGAAAGATGACAGGGAAAACCGGAGTACCCGGAGAAAAACCTGTCCCGCCTACGCTTTGTCCAGCACAAATCTCACTTGGAGTGACCGGGATTTGAACCACGGTATCCAGTGGCGAGAGGCCGATGCACTGCCGTCTGAGCCACGGAGGCTCCTTCTGTCGGAGTTTTATCTGTTCTTAATGAGCCACAAACAAAGAAAACTCTGATATTGTTCAATGAATTCACTCAAGAACTCACAAGGGCTTTGCTTGGAAACTGCCATGATCACAAGGAAGAAAATCATTACTTCATAACAATCTATCCTGTGAACAGCCAACGCAAACTGAGTCAAATTGTAGCGACATGTGGCTGCAACTGTTCCAACCTGTCATTACTATTCGTAGAAAATGATGTCGGCCGGCACCACCCATCCAGTCCAATTCCAGTTCCAATAAATCGCTACAATGTCCTGATTACACGCAACGATAAATCGTGCCGATTCCGTTACAACGATGAATTGCTCCAATTTATCATTGCGTGTAAACCCGCCTTAAGATATATTCGCACTCGTAAAATCTGCGGTTATTAAATGAGTGGTAAATTATTTCCGTTAATCATGATGCGTAGATTAAGGGTACGTATTGGCAGTGTTGCCAACTTATATTTTCAAGATCCGCTAAATACTACTAAAAATCCGCTAAAATTCCGCCAAGAAATCCGATCTCAAATAATGGGCAATAATAATAATAATAATAATAATAATAATAATAATAATAATAATAATAATCTGATGAAAATTCTCGGCCCCCGAAAAACAGAAGATGGATATAGACTGAGGTCACGCAAATTGACAGAAGAGCTTTCCGACATTGCAGCAGACATCCACTAAAGACGTCTGAAATTTTATGGGCACGTCCGCAGACTGCCGGCAAGTAGACTAACACACAAGATTCTCACCTACATAGAATATCTAAAAAATATTCCATGGGTACTGGAAGTGAAGAAGGATCTGTAAAAAAACCAGATGAACTCAAATGACAGAACGGACAGAAACCTCTATAGGAAAAAAATTAATGGATAGAAAAAGCAACCAGAGAGCGAAGTGAAAAAGAAGACTGTAGCAAAGTGCACAGAAGAACGGAAAAGGATCCATGGAGAAAGGATGAGAGCTGTTTGGCAACTCAGGAAACAGAATCGTTAGGGCTTTGCGTGATCCATTGGGTCCATATGCACATAATAATACTAATAATAATAATAATAATAATAAAAAATGCCTGCACTCACCTGATCTGTGAGTTTCACTAGTATTAACCCCCTGCCTGCGAGCCGGCGACCTAAAACTTGTAGGCATTTTATTGCCGGGTGCAAACTAGGTGAATCTCCTACCTCAAGGGCCACACAGAGAACAAGCCAGTTCATTAAGCGGTCTTCCTTCATAGCATAAATATAAATGCTACTCCCTCACAGTTTCATTATCTGTCGACATTCGTCTGCTAAGAGATAAGAACCCTTTCCCCAAGCATTACAAATTTATGATACCACGATCTCATAACAGCAAATCCAGATAGCATGTTTTTCCTCATGTGACTGCTAGCTCCTGGCAAGAAATACGAAATAGCTCAGAGACAGACTGAAGTACAATTTTTTTAAGTACCGTAATATAGATAAAACGCTAAATTCTGCTATGATAAATCTAGAATTCCACCAAAAAATCCGCTCTCCGCTAAATGTTATATTTCTCCGCCGACAGTCTTCTAATTCCGCCAAATTTAGCGGAAAATCCGCTAAGTTTGCCACACTGCGTATTGGTCCACAAGATGAACTTGATGATGTGCTATAATAAATCATGTCCTATTAATATGGCCTCAATAGCCAATTGCAGTTAATATGATTGGGTGTGCCTTGGGTGACCTGTCCATCTATATCGACGTTTCATCCTCCATGCTAGATCACACTGGCATATGCTATGCTAGAGTGAGCGTTCCCAGCGAGGAAACCGATAGCTATAGGTGGTTTAAAATGCTACAAGGTGATCATCTCTCTCTATAAAGAGATTTTAATTGTCGAGGTAGTTACTAAGGGCTGCCTTATAAATGGTGAGAAATATCTTACGAATCTGAAGCCCAGTCAAATAAAGATGACGTAAAGAAATTTTATTCCTTACGGAGGAATGGTGGAAAGTGCTGAGAATATAAGATCGATGAGAGCAAGAACAAACTCATTCACGGCAGCTTTTGATACAGTATTATTTAATCCACACTTGTCGGTACCTTCTTTTATTATAAAGTGACCAAATGCAAATCGTCTGTTATGAGGAACATCTGAGTCGTTTATTTGCAAAAGCAGCTACACCACTTACAAAAATTTTCAGGAGACACAAAAAGCACTCTAACTCTCCTGGATGAAAGAATTAAATCTTGAAACTCTGGCCAGAGTTTTAAACGAGATAAATGCACACATTCCCTCGATATAAACGATCAATAATGTATAATTTCGTAAATAATTGGGAATTTATATTGGTTGTATCTGGTTTAGAAGCCAGCTGCACGGATGTACCCCGTTTTGAAACAATATAAATACTTATTAATAATTACCACTGTCAAAACGTGAACAAAACACGAACATTTAGCTAATAATGTAAAATGTATTTTGCAGAACAGTCGAGATGAACGTTTTAAGCATGGAAATGCTATGTCTTGTTTGTTCACATTTCTTGGCCATTCAGTAGCCTACACAACCAAATCAGTAACTTCACATGCATTTGTACACACAGAATCTTTCTGAGTAGTATCTTCATTTTCTATATCAGTTATTCGGACTATGGTCTTGCAGTACTACAAAGACTTCAACGACAACCAATCAGGACCAAAATGTTTTCCGAGTAATGCTGAAACATCACGGAGACACCTTAACACCTGTTAGTATCCGAGTAGGAGGTAGCACGTCATTGATTTTCTTGCACCTTCCGCAGACAGTCCTGTAGCATTCTAAGTTAACCGTATAATGGACTTCTCCCCTATTGAGAACATCATTCTCATTGCTGTTACTTTTACAGAAAAATCTTTTGCAGGGATTACATTGAAAGTTCCACTAAGCAGTTCTGAGGACAGTATTAGTAATCACTCTTTTCTAGTCGATGACCTTACCTCTTTTGTCACTGTTTTACATCCCTGGTTTTTAATGCATCACCGAATTTAAAGGGCATCAATGTTTCTCATTATATCCGCAGAATCTTGCTCTGGAAAATTTCCGGTCCACTCGCGAAAGTGAGCTGTTCTAGGAATAGTATAAAGAGGAGCTAAGTTACTGCCCATTGGGCTTTTACTTCATTATGACAAGTTTTAATATATCATTCCTTCAGATGCCTGTGGAAAATAGCTTTGATGTGTTTCTTCTCAATGTCAGATTATTACTCTACAATAAAGAATTTGTAAAGAATAAAGGTACTACTAAACGTTTTCATTCCTCCCCTCAAGGGGGAAGGCGGGTCTCCTAGACGGTGACGCCGTCTCTCAGGCCAGGAGACTTGTGTCGGAGAAAGAGATGTGTGGAGAAGATGAGAGGGTTGGCGGTCGTGGCCTGGGACTGTTCCGGGATACGCCTTAGTGCAGGAAAATGGTTGCTTGTTGCTTGTTGTTTTAAGGGGCCTAACATCGAAAGTCATCGGCCCACCAGGAAAATGGAAAACCAAGGAAATCTATTCTCAGGACGGCCAACGGTGTCGGACCAGCCCGTCTCCGTCTTTCGAATACAGAGGCGTAGAGCGACGGTAGAGCCGTGACCACCCCTACTCTGCTCCGTTGGCCGGTCGAAGTGCAGAGCTGTCGGAGCACGGACTAGCCCCTCTCCGTCTTTCGTATACAGAGGCGTAGAGCGACGGTAGAGCCGTGGCCACCCCTACTCTGCTCCGTTGGCCGGTCGGAGTGCAGAGCTGTCGGAGCACGGACCAGCCGTGACCACTCTGCATCCGCTGACCGCATAAAGGTAGCCAGCCACATTTTCTCTTTTCTCAATAACAACAAACAACTGATCAAGGAAAGTAAATATATTGCACTCTAGAGGTAACCTATTGACCTAAAATTTGGTAAACATATTATGTGAGGAGGCATGGCGTTTAAAATAACACATAATGTGGAAAACAGGACCTTGCAGCTTATTTTCAGTCATTCGACCGGGTCAAGAATGGATTGAATGAAGTCCCAATCTTGCGGCGAGGATAGGAATTGTACCGGTTGTCTAAGCTTGTCGCACTCCTCTGGGGTAATGATTAATTATTGACAGATGAAATAAAATGATATTGGAGAATGTTACTGGAATGAAATATGTCAGGGAAAACCGGAGTACCCGAAAAGGGACCAATCTCGTCCGCTTTTTCCAGCACAAATCTCGCATGGAGTAACCGGGATTTGAACCATGGAACTCCGTGGTGGGAGACCGACCCGCTGCCGCCTGAACCACAGAGGCTCTTCAAAGACAGGCCCTTGTCTGTGTCTGTTAGGCTATCAGCTCAGATGCTGGTTGGATCTTCAAATAGCACCAAAGACTATGCAGTTATAGGAAAACCACAAAAACCCATGGTAGTACCAAAATGAGGCGTACTAGGCAAGACGAGGAGTGAGGTAGTTTGCCATTGCTTCCCTCACTGGGCCAGACAGTGCAATTGTAGCTCGACTATCCCTATGACCAACACATTTCACAACACTCAGACGCACTGGTTGTGCTCTGAATGCCATTACTCAGCGCCAGCAGCTTCCATATTGTCACAGCCATGGATGAGACTGGGACTTCGGTGGAAGCTACACTTTGCTCTGGCCTGTGCCAAGAGATGGATGCAAAAGTACTGCATCTATCAAGAAATGACAGCAGGCAAAGTAGGCCCTTGTTCTTCAGAATACCTCAACTTTCCTGATGCTCCGTTTTTTATTTTGTGATCTTGTGTTCGGCTCTATGGCTAAATGGTTAGCGTGCTGGCCTTTGGTCGCAGGGACGCCGGGTTCGATTCCCGACAGGGTCGGGAATTTTAACCATCATTGGTTAATTTCTCTGGCACGGGGGGCTGTGTGTGTGTGTGCCGTCTTCATGATCATCTCATCCTCATCACGACACGCAGGTCGAATACGGGAGTCAAATTAAAATACCTGCACCTGGCGAGCCGAACATATACTCGGACACTCCCGGCACTGAAAGCCATCCGCCATTTCATTTTTCTAATCTTGTGTATTACTCCTCTGTTCCACAACCTCAATTAACTTTCAGTACCTTCCGATGCTTCGTTCTTTTTGCACTATTTTCATTGCCCTGCAGAGTGTTTCTATGTCGTACGGTCCATTCCATTCTTTATTTGTATTTATCATTATTATGTGTTCTTAAAGCTCACTGAAGTATGTTCATTCAGTTAAGCACACGAGTAATCCATTTAGACTATGTACAAGTGTTTTACATATTTCTGACATATAAAACTGTGTGATACAAGAAATGTCGTCATATTGCCTTTTATATGCATTCATTTATTCACGATAACTTCACAGTACTTCACTTAATTGCGGCGTGTTCATTGCAACTTCAGCCCTTTTCGATTGGATACCGTGCTTAAAATTACTCCAGACCAATACTCTTGCTGAAGTTACAGAGGTAATTTAAAGTAGATCAATTTAAATATCAAAATAAGACAGAACTAAAACCAGATCGCACTAAACATGCAATAAAGTGGTGTATGATCGTTTGAAATCGTGAGGGGAGAATTAGAAATGATTGGTACTTTTAATATTGTAATAACAGTTTGTAACTATGGGATGAAACTACAGTGCGGGTTAAAGTTTATTTAACACAGCAAACAACTGATTATTCTTCCGGTTCCATGGCTAAATTGTTAGCGTGATGGCCTCTGGTCACAGAGGTCACGGGTCTGATTCCCGGCAGTGTCGCGAATTTTAACCATCATTGGTTAACTCCAATGGTACTGGGGCTGGTTGTATGTGTCGTCTTCATCATCACTTCATCCTCATCACGACGCGCAGGTCGCCTACGGGAGTCAAATCAAAAGACCTGTACCAGGCGAGCCGAACATGTTCCTGGACACTCCCGGTACTAAAAGTTATACGCCATTTCATTTCAACTGATAATTCGACGGAAAAAACATTAATATGCACTGAGATATGAACTGACGTCACTGGGGATTTATCTTGAACAGGCCGCGTCCTTTCCATAAACGCAGTAGCGTGCAGACATCTTTCCACACTCCGAAATATCATGCCTCTCTATTGTCGTATATCCGGACAGCGTTCTTCATACAGGCGTTGTGCCTGGTATGCATTCTGTCTACAGCTCATTCCACGTTAAGAAAAGAGTATTGCTCTTATGGAACTACAAGGAGTGAACACACCCCCTCTGAGACACCCATAATTCCTCGTGATTAAGGGATATTTTACTGTACTGTACTTTGTAATGTATTATGAAAGACAGATAAAAAAGGATGAGGCATGTTTTACCCGTTAGTTATTAAAATAACTACATAACATTTTCTTTTTCTTAAATATATATTCGTAGGGAGGAAGCACAATGGCAGGAACAGCCCACGCTTCGTTGCCTTCCTTCGTTTTCCTTCTTCTGGCACAAGCATCGTGTAATCCCTCACTCTGTGTATCGCCGGCAGCTCACTTCTTTAGTGAAGTCATCTACAGCATTCATTAGTTACGTGTGTGTTCTTAGGCTTTAAATCAGTGCGTACTTGTCTTCCATTGAGTGAGAGTTGGTTGTATATTGCATAGTGTTTGTTTGTGTTCTATTATCTTCGTACTGTACAGAAGTTGTTACTGAATATTTTGGTGTTGTGGTGTGCAGCGATACGTCATGGCATAACTTGTACTGATAAGACAATTGCCGTGTCTATTAGTTTTGCTTGGTTTTGTTATTTAGCTCTTCTTTCTTCATCGCATTTTAATTTTACCTTCTTTACGAACGCATTTAATTTTTACCATTGTTTTTGTGAGCGATTCGACAGCACAGTAGTACCCCGCGTTGCCTGGGGAATTTGTTTTCTCCCTCCACACACCCCCACCCAATTTTCCTCACACTTTAATGCTGGGGTGTTTTATATGCCGTAATTTACCTCTGATTCTGTACAAACCAAAAATAGCCGTTGTATATCACCCACCCCCTTTAGTTCATAAAAATAATGTGCAGTTTACTTTCTTCCACTTTTTATTTTGAACTTAAATACTGAATTTCACAAATTTTTGAGCGACCGTTTTCCGTGATGGTGATGAAGAGAGCCGTTCGATATAGCAACACTGTTGTCATAAAAGCAATACTGTTTTGTTAACATGGAATGAACTATAGCTTCTCCTAGACGTGTAACATATCCACATACTCGTCGCTGGAATACCTCACGAAGCAGTTGTGTTTTGTTGTGTTGTGACTTGCTTCGAAAAGGAGGAGTCACGGAACTCCATTCTATGGTTTTTCTAACGAGAAGTCACGTGCAAGCGGGGTAAGGGGTGTGGAAGGTAAGCACTGCTGCTACTCATGCGCCAATCTCAAGCCTCATGGCCTGATAACAAACATCCATTCCGTCCGCGGTGATTCTTGTGAACTAAGGTGCTGCTCTGAAATTTCAAATTGGTAGTGCCATTGCGCTTTAGTTACACAGTTACTGTAAGTACTGCATAATGGATAGCTTAATACTGAACACACATCTCTTTCAGAGAGCTCGCACTGTTTATCACGACTAATGTTTGTAGCTTAGTGTAGTATCTGCTGTTTATCACGACTAATGTTTGTAGCTTAGTGTAGTATCTGCTGTTTATCACGACCAATGTTTGTAGCTTAGTGTAGTATCTGCTGTTTATCACGACTAATTTTGTAGCTTAGTGTAGTATCTGCTGTTTATCACGACCAATGTTTGTAGCTTAGTGTAGTATCTGCTGTTTATCACGACTAATTTTGTAGCTTAGTGTAGTATCTGCTGTTTATCACGACCAGTGTTTGTAGCTTAGTGTAGTATCTGCTGTTTATCACGACTAATGTTTGTAGCTTAGTGTAGTACCTGCTGTTTATCACGACTAATGTTTGTAGCTTAGTGTAGTATCTGCTGTTTATCACGACTAATGTTTGTAGCTTAGTGTAGTATCTGCTGTTTATCACGACTAATGTTTGTAGCTTAGTGTAGTATCTGCTGTTTATCACGACCAATGTTTGTAGCTTAGTGAAGTCTATGTTACTCGTGCAGTACTTACAAGCTGCCGCGACTTCTCGGGAGACGCAGATAGTACCTACCTGCCATCGCATGTTTTTATGGATCCTATAGGGCACATACGCCC
This sequence comes from Anabrus simplex, assembly GCF_040414725.1. Lineage (NCBI taxonomy): Eukaryota > Metazoa > Arthropoda > Insecta > Orthoptera > Tettigoniidae > Anabrus > Anabrus simplex. The sequence continues at coordinate 310,820,848 of NC_090270.1, forward strand.
TACCTGTTGTAACCTGACAAACCCCGGTCAGATATTATTATTATTATTATTATTATTATTATTATTATTATTATTATTATTATTATTATTATTATTATTATTATTATTATTATTATTATTATTATTATTTATTCATGTGCATATTTCAATTATGTGTGTATTTAGCCGTCGCGGCTTAGTAACTCTTTTTGGAACTCTCGTTATTATGGATACTCTCTATATTTTATTTGGGACTAGTGTGTTTCGATCACTCAGTTTATCTCCCGGTTGTGTACGTGACGAGTCTCCGAGCAGGGGTTTACGTGTTGACGGAGCTGAGGTGGAAAATTCCAGGAACTGGGCTATTTTAAGATGCTGTTGTGGGCTTGGGCTAGTGTGGTGCAAGCACGCGTCTGTAGTTGGAAGTTGCAGCTTTCAGTGTGCAGAGGTGATACTGGTGGTAATCTGAGAGGTGTTTTGTACGAGTTGTGGGAAGATGTCCCATGCCATGTTGGAGTTCGAGATCTGCTGTTGAAGGAACCAGGGAGAAAGATGCTGGAGTGTAACAACATTCTATGGTTATGAATGTTAGCCATATATAATTCTACGGAGAGTCTACGTAAGGTAACGTGTTGGGCCTTTTCAAACTATACCAACGCCATCAGCAAAGTGGAGTCCATTCTTGAAAAATGAGTCATGACTGCGTGTGAATATTTTGCGTTGCGGGAATAAACTGAGTACCAGTTATTGAGAGAGAGTTATTTCATAAATTAAGACATTTATTATTTATATCAATATTCTCTTTATTTTGTTATATATGTTCAAGGGTGTATCACGACGAGCTCTGCTCGGATTTCTAGGTAAATACAGGTTTAATTGACTAAGTAAATTGTATGAGATTAATATATATTCTGTTTAATTTCTATGGGTGGGGGAAATTACCAGATGGACTCCTTTTCCAATATTAATTTTTTAGGTATCAAGTGATTCAGATCTCCTTGTCACAAGGCAACGACCCTGAAGATGAGTTTCAACAGCCGGCAAAGTTTAAGAATTATTTATTTGTATATTTATGGCTCCCAAATTCCATTAGTTATTATTATTTATATTTATATTTAATAGAAAGATTTCACTGTGTTCCATGAACACGTCAGGTGTGATCTGCCATCTAGAGAGTGAGTATAAACACCCTCTGTACTGTCATTGTAAGGCGACGTGAACTATCGTCTTTCGAACGGGATATGATAGTCGGGGACAGATGGGTGGAACATGCCATTGTCGAGGACATTTAACATTCGTGTATCGACGGTGTCAAGTGTGTGTCGGGAATATTTCATGGAAGGTATTACCACCACAGGGAACAGCACAGTGGCCGACCACGGAAGCTAAATGATCGCGATTATTTGTGTCTGGTTAGCATTATCCGTGGTGACAGGCAAGCCACACCGGCTAAAATCGCATCCACATTCAATGCAGGAGGTACGGGACTAGTATCTAGCAGGTCAGTGCAGCGTTCTTTAACGTCAGGTAAATATGGGAGCAGAAGACCTCCCAGAGAGCTCTTGTTAACACCACGACACCGGGCATGGGATTGGAACACTTGCATGGAGCCCTTCATTCTATCTAACACTACTTAGCGAGTCAGAAGTAGGATGGTCGTATTCTGCATGGAGTGTCACTTGTTCGGAACCTCGATTTTCACATACCTCTGACACGTACAGGACTCCTCATCCCCTCCGTTGAAGAGCTGGCCTACCTTTTCCGTGTAAATTGTTGAAATTATGCTCTCTGTTTCCTTCACACCCTCGCCTGAAACTAGATTACTTTTTATTCTTCCTTTACAGTCGGGCTGAGTGGCTCAGACGTTGGCTTCCTCAGCCATAGTTGCCAGGTCCGAACCTGGCTCAGTCTGGTGGTATTTGAAGGTGCTCAAATACGTCAGCCATGTGTAGGTAGATTTACCGGCAGTTAAAAGAATTCCAGCAGGACAAAATTTCGGCAAATCAATGTCCCCGAAAACTGTAAAAGTAGTTAGCACTAAATATTCCTTTACATTTGTTTTTCTATAAATCCAAGCGGTAATAATTCAGTTGATCTTTATTGGTATAGTCAATAATGTACTGATCTCCATCGTAAATCAACAAAGGCTTCCCTTTGGTGCTCTTGGTGAATTCCATAACTGTAAAACAATCAGTTCAACATGGAACACCAGTTGCAGTTGTCTCCAGGTATCAACTGTAGCAATAAACTCTAAAGGCTTCTATCTATACATCTACCTATCTATATATCTATATGCATATCCACCAACCGGTTGGGTCCTCCACTCCCCAACTTCTGAACTGCAATCCTCCTAGGTCCTCCGTGCAAGTGTCACTGTTTGACATACCGATGCTTGGTCATTTTCTGTAATCTTCTGTAATATTTCGTGGTCCATGCAAATGTCAACGCATTCCATCTTCGTGCAAGTGTCACAACTTCCCGGGCATAACGTCTCACCTGAGTCCGATGAGTCACTCTTCGAGTTGTTTCACGATGAGGTTAGGGTTCGGATATGGCCCAGGCCTCGGGAAGCCATGGACGCACTTCTCAACAAGGTACCATACAAGCTGTAGTAGCTGCATAGTGGTATGGAGTGTGTTCATGTGTCATGGACTGGATCCGCTGATCCACTTGAACAGGTCGTTGAAAAGTGACTGCTACGATGAACTGCCTGATGACCACTTGCAGTCCTTCATAGTCTTAATGTACCCCTACAATGGTAAGATATATAAGCAGAATAATGCACCGTGTTATCGCGTACAAGTTGTCCAGAACTGGCTTCAAGTTTCAAAGTTTCAACTACTGCTGTAGCCTCATCGTTCACCCGATATGAATCCTGTTGTGGTTGCCAGGTCCATTCACACCCAAGACCATTCACCTACAAATAGCACGAAAAAGCGAACGTTATTGGTCAGAATCTCTCCGCGGGTATTTCTTCCACTTGTGAAATCGATGCCAAACGAGTTTCTGCACTTCGTCGAGCTAGAGTAGCCCCTATTCCAAGACTTCTGGCATGTCTGTGTATGATATGGATGTTGATTCCCATAGGAAACCTGAGATATTTGTCCCGAATGAGTAAATTTATAATACCAATATAAATGGTCCGTTATTGGACATAATAAGTTTTCCAGCTAACTCATTCCTAGTTGCCAGCGTTTCGCCCTCGTGTGCTAAGTTGGGCTTATCAGTTGCTACATAGCACACCCACCAAGACGCATGGCTAGTGCATACCGTGGTGGCCATTGCGTAGGCTACTTGGAGCCGCCGGCAGTGCCAATGCACTTGAAAGACTTTGTCTCATTACCAAGAATTGATGCCTGCTTGGCCATCAGACGATATAGATGTTGATTCCCATAGGGAACTTGAAATATTTGTCCCGAAAGAGTAAATTTATGATACCAATATAAATGGTCCGTTATTGGACATTATAAACTTTCCAGCTAACTCATTCCTGGTTGCCAGCGTTTCGCCCCCGTGTGCTAAGTTGGGCTCATCAGTTGGTACATTCACACCCACCAAGACGCATGGCTAGTTAATACCGCGGAGGACACTGCGTAGGCTACTTGGAATTCTGAGTCTATTTCTGCATTTTTTTGGAGTAGTTCTTCCAGGAACCTTTTGGTATTTGGGGTTGGAGTCAGATTATAAGTTGTCATCAAGTCTTTCTATGAAGAAAGATGTTTCTGCTAGCTGGTAAACAAGTCAATTTGGTGGAAACCTTGAGATGCAGGGTGCTGTTTTTATGTATCTGGCTTTACTTCTGTCCAAAGTTTTTAGATTTCTGTACGAATGTTACGGCCATGTTATCTCAATTGAATACGATACTACCAGTGCAACTTTCAGCTTGAATAATGACATTGCTGTAATTATTGAAAGAGATTAGAGATTGCGAATCTCCATTGCAGCCTTTATCGCAGCCAGTGTCCTATCTTCGCTGTGCCTTGTGAAAGAGAATCCAGTGACTTGTAGAGTCACCCCTAAATATTTGAAAGATTTGACCGTTTCTATTGTTTGGTTTCCGCAGGCAAATATATCCGTTGATAAGAGTTTCCCTCCTTTTCGGAAGTTTATTACCTTCTTCTTACTCTGATTTTTATGCATATCATTCTTTTGAGACCATTCCATAGTCTATAAAGAGCTTGCTGTAATGAGATCTTGCTGTTGCTCAGTGTGACCATATCATCTGCATATAATTACATATTCACATCTCCAGTTACTACTTTTGTACTATGTCATGTGTGATCATATTAAATATCATGGGGGTCAGGGGTCTTTATATGCCTTATTTATACCAAATTGAGGTAAGTGTGTTGTAAGTAGCTGTAAACCACTAATTTTAAACGTCAGGGTGGTCTTGCATTCGGAATATGTCATGTCCTGTCTTGAAGTATACCCTGTGAGAATTCTGAGACTACAGCGCTGGTAATCTCTCATAAGGAATCCAGTCTTGCTGCGGCACTTTGAAACGAGAATCTGAGTGACACAGTTTCGTTTTGCTGTAGAGTGTAAGAGGAACAGCACCTGCTTCATATAACCAATATAGCGTGTTTCATAACTCAGATTGACGCTACCTACTTTGTTGTTAGAGCCACTGGAAGTTTATGATTCCACTTCCAGCTGTAGTTATTACATGAGCATCTCGTGTTGCGAGATTCACGAGGTAACTTAAGGAAGTAATTATAAATAGTCATATTTCTCTAGTGCAAAGCAGTACTGCGATTAGTAATTTGCGTATTTTATTTATCAAATATTGATATCTAAGTTTCAGTAACATATTCATCATCATCATCATCATCATCATCATCTGTTGACCCTCCAGGGTTGGCTTTTCCCTCGGACACAGCGAGGGATCCCACCTCTACCGCCTCAAGGGCAGTGTCCTGGAGCTTCAGACTCTTGGTCGGGGATACAACTGGAGAGAATGACCAGTACCTCGCCCAGGCGGCCTCACCTGCTATGCTGAACAGGGGCCTTGTGGTGGGATGGGAAGATTGGAAGGGATAGGCAAGGAAGAGGGAAGGAAGCGGCCGTGGCCTTATGCTAGGTACCATCCCGGCATTCGCCTGGAGGAGAAGTGGGAAACCTCGGAAAACCACTTCCAGGATGGCTCAGGTGGGAATCGAACCCACCTCTACTCAGTTGACCTCCCGAGGCTGAGTGGACCCCGTTCCAGCCCTCATATCGCTTTTCAAATTTCGTGGCAGAGCCGGGAATCGAACCCGGGCCTCCGGGGGTGGCAGCTAATCACGCTAACCACTACACCACAGAGGCGGACTTCAGTAACATATTACCCTACTAAAATTCCTTTTCTATTTTCTCATTGCTTAACATGATTGTACTGTTTCGCATTGGCGAGGTAGTTAAAATAATACAAAAACTGATAACATCTTCTAAGATTTATTAACTAACTAGAAGGTTCCCGCGGCTTCGCCCGCGATTATTAATTCAACCGCGTTAGATTTCTCTAAACCGTATAATTAAATGCAGGAAAAGCTATACCTTTAATATTGGTCGTTTACTATTATTTTAATACACCCCCTTTCAGCCCCCGCCCGTGGTCGTGTCTTACCCTACAGATGAGTATCATGTTTGGTTGAGAGCTATGCTGGAACATTGCACACGTACATCCATGATCTCGGTCATTTTGAACATTCATTTCCGCTCTTCTAACCGCCATCCCGAATGGGAATGAACTTTGGCTCAAAACGGCATCTAGACTGTCACGGTTCATCTTAGCTACCCCAGAGACCATTAACTCGCCAAAAATATCAGTCATTTTTCGCATTTTTACATTTTACCCCTTCATTTAGGGGTGCTAGGGGTTCTTTTCCCCTACAGTATTTTTTCCAGATATTAAGTTAATTTATATCTGGTTTGGTTGAGAGCTATGCTGAAACATACACGTTCAGCCCTAATTTCTGTCATTTTCGATATTTCCTTTCTTCAGTCGTTCTTTTCCCCCTATCCCATGGGGACTGAACTTGAACTTTTCATTTTTATGCACCGTTTATAGAAGAAGAAGAATAAGAAGAAGACTAAGAAGAAGAAACGAAGAAGAAGTAGAAGAATAAGAATAAGATAAATTCTAAGAAACACATCATAATCTTTACATACTGATGGTTAGGCAACCCGCTGATCAGACTTGTCATGCGGTTTACTGACCTTCACATGTTTTTTTTTAATCTTCTCACCCCCTGTTCCGAACTACCCATCAGATTTTGTTCAAACCACTTCCTAAACCCTCCCAGGGGTAATAAGAACAAATTGTGAAATTTTCAGCGAAATCGGTCCAGCAGTTTTTGAGTCCATTCGAAACATACATACAACTAAAGTTCATTTATATATATATATATATATATATATATATATATATATATATATATATATATATATAAATGATGTAATCGACATGTTAACACACAGCACAGGCATACGAGGGGCACGACTTACACATCATAGTACAGATCACACAATTACACTGTTTGCGCTCCCTAATTCTCTGTTTATTCACACGAATTCACGCTAGGTCTTCGTCCACTAGCACTCAAAGTCTCACCCAGACACACAGTTTCTCACGTTGACGCTGTCACACTCCTCAGTTCGCAACTACCACATCAGTCTCGCAGTTCAGGATGGTTTATGATGCCCGTTCACTCCATTCCCTATCCTCTGCCGATATTCAGTGTTAACTCCCACGCTGCAACGGAGACACGACAATCGCTAACACAGCAGTTGGCCCCAGAGACACAACTCACGGCGACAGACCACAGAATCCTCACTTCTTCAGGCGGACACTCCAACAGACTACCCCTCTCAATTCTGGCTGTAACTCACACTCAATTTCTGACTGACTGACTGTGCTGACACTGAGCTCGACTCCACTGCTTGAACTGAACCAGCTGAATCACATTTAGTTTCCCACTTCTCCTCTAGGCAAATCCTGGGATGGTACCTAACTTAAAGCCACGGCCGCTTCCTTCCCTCTTCCTTGTCAATTCCTTCCAAACTTCCCATCCCCCCCTCCCCCCCACAAGGACTCTGTTCAGCGTAGCAGGTGAGGCCACCTGGGTGAGGTATTCGTCATCCTCCCCATTTGTATCCCCTGACCCAAAGTCTCACGCTCTAGGACACTACCCTCGAGGCCGTAGATGTGGGATCCCTCACCGAGTCCGAGGGAAAAAACAACCCTGGAGTTAAACAGATTAAGAAAGAAAGAAAGAAAGAAAGAAAGAATTAGTTGCGTTAGATTCTTTTTTCTTTGTTGTTATTGCTTTCGAATTATTATTGCAACATCTATAAAGTGCATTCAGCTCGATTGCTGCCATGTGACTCCGTGGCGCAATGGTAGCGCGTCTGACTCCAGATCAGAAGGTTGCGTGTTCGAATCACGTCGGGGTCAAATATTTTAAGCGAATGGCCAGTAGATTGGAAAGATAAAAAGTAAGCTTCCTGTTGTTATGATTATTAATTACATATTTCTTCTGTGGTCTTTCTTAATCAAGACAAATTGCGGAGAAATTTTGAATAATCCAGCTCGTCATGCCAGGCAAGATATTCGCAGAAAGAAGTCCTGGAAGACCGAGCGAGTTGGCTGTGCGGTTAGGGACGCGCGGCTGTGAGCTTGCATTCGGGGGATCGTGGGTTCGAACCCCGCTGTCTGCAACCCTGAAGATGGTTTTCGGTGGTTTCCTAATTTCACACCTGGCAAATGCATGAGCTGTACCTTATTTAAGGCCACGGCCACTTTCTTCACTCTCCTGGCCCTTCTCTATCCCATCGTCATCGTAAGACCTGCCTTTGTCGGTGCGACGTAAAGCCAATTGTAACTAATTAACCAAGTCCTGGAAGTCTTCGGATCGCCTGGCTGTGAAATCAATCAATCAATCAATCAATCAATCAATCAATCAATCAATCAATACTGATCTGCATTTAGGACAGTCGCCCACGTGGCAGATTTCCTATCTGTTGTCTTCCTAGCCTTTTCCTACATGATTTCAAAGAAACTGGAAATTTATTGAACATCTCCCTTGGTAAGGTATTCCAATCCCTAACTCCCCTTCCTATAAATGAATATTTGCCCCAGTTTGTCCTTTTGAATTCCAAGTTTATCTTCATATTGTGATCTTTCCTACTTTTATAAATGCCACTCAAACTTATTCGTCTACTAATGTCATTCCACACCATCTCTCCGCTGACAGCTCGGAACATACCACTTAGTCGAGCAGCTCTTCTTCTTTCTCTCAAATCTTCCCAGCCCAAACTTTGCAACATTTTCGTAACGCCACTCTTTTGTCGGATATCACCCAGAAACCTCCGTCAGTGGGTTGAGCTGTCATCTGCGGAGATGTTCCGAAGATCTATGAACAAAAATCTGAACTGTACAAAGCACTAGAAGAGGAAGAAGTATCTGTCCAGGAATATATTCTTTGACATGTTGATAATTGTCAGTATACCGCTTTTCATCATCATCATCATCATCTGTTTACCCTCCAGGTTCGGCTTTTTCCCTCGGACTGAGCGAGGGATCCCACCTCTACCGCCTCAAGGGCAGTGTCCTGGAGCTTCAGACTCTTGGTCGGGGGATACAACTGGGGAGTATGACCAGTTCCTCGCCCAGGCGGCCTCACCTGCTATAGTGAACAGGGGCCTAGTAGGGGGATGGGAAGATTGGAAGGGATAGGCAAGGATGAGGGAAGGAAGCGGCCGTGGCCTTAAGATAGGTACCATCCCGGCATTTGCCTGGAGGTGAAGTGGGAAACCATGGAAAACCACTTCGAGGATGGTTGTGGTGGGAATCGAACCCGCCTCTACTCAGTTGACCTCCCGAGGCTGAGTGGACCCCGTTCCAGCCCTCGTACCACTTTTCAAATTTCGTGGCAGAGCCGGGAATCGAACCCGGACCTCCGGGGGTGGCAGCTAATCACGCTAACCACTACACCACAGAGGCGGTTATACCGCTTTTCACGAGAGTTTAATCCTGACGTACCCAGGCGGAGCCCATTGCCTTTGCACGTCGAAATAGACGTAATTGTTTGGAGAAGCAACCGTCGCGCTCACTCGACTGTATGCGAGCTCGAAGAAAAGTAGTACGTCGCATTCATTTTATTTTATTTCAGTTCATTACATTTAGAGAGTTTGCAAGAGTACGTAATCAAATTAAAATATGGTTGTCATATATACCGGTACCGGTATATATATATATATACAGTTTTGATAAAATAGTGATTAAATAATGAGAAATGAGGGCACAAGGCGTGGTGTAATACAGGAAGCCTTCTCGTAGTGAGGGAAAATCCCAAGCTGTACAGCGTGGAGATAAGGTGTTGCGTCTTGCAGCAACAGTCAGTGTCAGTATTCATAGTGAGAGAAATGGAGCAAGAGGTAGGACCATCCCGTGTAGTGCAGCACAAAAGAGGAACTCCGCTCAGAAGTGACCATAGGCAGTGCATTGTGAATGTGTTCAATAAACTAAGTGAAAAGAATCCAGGTTTAGTCGTTTATTCAGAAGTTCAGATCTTCGCACTGTTGTCGTATGCGATGCGCATCTCTGTACGTCCGAACACGAGACGTTGGCGGGGTGGAGGTCGGTACTACACGCTCAGCGAAAAACTAGTATTTCTTTGGCGGAGGCGAGGACATACCATGTTTACATCAGGATACAACTCTCGTGAAAAGATATATAGCAGAATCTTTCGACTTTGGTTCTGACCGGTTACAACAGGGCGTGGTGTAGCAGTCTTCTGCACTGGATCTGAAAGTCTAACAACCACATACCACGCATAGCCTTCTAAATTAACCACTTTTGCTGGAATTCATTGTCTATACCTAAAATTAAATGTAAGAGGTATCGGGAAATATGTCGATAGTCCATAGAAACGAGGAGGAAACAAAAGTGAATTAATATTATCGTGGCCTTAGGAGAAACATCCGACAAAGTGAAAATGGACCTGGGTGGCTCCATATCCGAAGGAGTAATGTGAAAAGGTGAAGAAAGTAAGAAAGAAAACCCTTCCCCAATATATACGGGAGGAGGGGGGGAGGGCAGGAGGAAGTACACGTTCACATAATATAACAATATTTTGCCTTTCGGTCAAATATATGTTTTCTAAGGAGCAGATTTCCTTCCATATATCCAATTATTCTTGGACAACAAGGCTTTCTTTCACACGGAGCCACCATGGTTTTTGTTATATTCTCCTTCTTTCAATCCGTTCACCCTCAGGGCTTGCTTTTCTCCCCTTCGGACTCGGCAAGGGATCTCACCTCTACCGTCTCAAGGGCAGTGTCTTTGAGCGTGAGTATTTGAGTCGAGGACCAGTACATCGCAAGGCGGTCTCACCCGCTTTTCTGAATAAGATCCTCGTGGGAGGATGGCAAGACTGGCACAGATTGCCGAGGAAAAGAGAAGGAAGTGTCCGTGGCCGTATGTTGGGTACTATCCCGGCATTTGCCTGGAGGAGAAATGGGAAACCACGCAAAACCACTTCAAGGATGACTGAGGAGGGAATCGAACCCGCCTCCCTCTCTAGTCAGTTGACCTCCCGAGTCTGAGTGGGCCCCATTCCAGCCCTTGTACCTCTTTTCAAATTTCGCCGCAGAGCCGAGAATCCAATCCGGGCCTCCGGGGGTAACAACTACACCACTGAGGCGGACATGGAGCTTTAATACTCCGGCCAAAGCCAAAATTAGCCCAGAAGACTCCAGCGTCCCCAGAAGTAAGCTGGATAAGCTGAAGAAAGGAAGAAAAGCTTTCCCCAATATACTGGGGGAAAAAGCCAGGAAGAAGTACATGTACCCATCTGATCATATTTTGCCTTCTAGTCAAACATAACTTCTCTAAAGAGCAGATTTATTTCCATATATCCAACTACATCTTGGACAATAAACATATGAATATTAGTATTTCGTTTTTGTCTGCCTTTGTGGTGTAGTGGCTAGTGTGATTAGCTGCCACCTCCGGAGGCCCTAGTTCGAATCCCGGCTGTGCCACGAAATTTAAAGAGTGATACGAGGGCTGGAACGGGTTCCACTCACCCTCGGGAGGTCAACTGAGTAGAGGTGGGTTCGATTCCCACCTCAGCCATCCTGGGAGTGGTTTTCCGTGGTTTCTTATTTCTCCTCCAGGCAAATGCGGGGATGGCACCCAACATAAGGCCACGGCCACTTCCTTCTCTCTTCCTTGTCTATCGCTTCCAATCTTCCCACCCCCTGCAAGGCCCCTGTTCAGCATAGCAGGTGAGGCCGCCTGGGCGAGGTGCTGGTCATCCTCCCCAGTTGTATCCCCAACCCAGAGTCTGAAGCTCCAGGACACTGTCCTTGAGGTGGTAGAGGTTGGGTTCCTCGCTGAGTCCGAGGGAAAAATCGACCCTGGAGGGTAAACAGATAAAGAAGAAGAAGAAGTATTTCGTTTTAACATACACAGACACTTATTAATATTATATCAGTAAAAGGACTTCGCGACTAGAAAGGGTAAAAGCCGATGGAAAGGTGAAGAAGAGGATACCTAACTCGAAAGAATGATGGCAGATATATCATTTCAAGGTTTGAGAGCAGTAATGTCTAACCCGACCTTGCTCCTTTCACTAGTTCATTTCCATTGTTCCCTTGCTGCTCCTATTGTCTGACTATGAGGTGCAACGGTAGCGTGTCTGACTACAGATCAGAAGGTTGCGTGTTCGAAACACGTCGGAGTCACATGTTTTCAGCGAATGTCACATAGACTGAAAGGATAAAATGTAATGTTTCTGTTGCGATGTTTAACTGCATATTTTACTCTTACATTGGTTTCAGAAACCGCAATGTGCCCTGGGAAGATATTTTTTTTAACAAACTGCATTACTTCGCACCGATATAGATAGGTCTTATGTCGATGACGGAAGAGTAAAGGGCTAGGAGTCGGAAGGAGGCGGCCGTAGCCTAAATGAAGGTACAGCTCCAGCACTTCCCTGTTGTGTAAATGGGAAACCACGGAAAACGAAATTCGGTCTGCTGACAGCGGGTTTCTAACCCATGATCTCTAGAATGAAACTGTTACACGGCCCAAACACAGAAACCAGTTCTTGTAGCCTTAGAGAGTTCCGAGCTGTAGAAGACCGTTTTTTCATTGCTACGAGTCGTCCACTTTAACGATTTAAGTTGGGAGGTACAGTTTAAGAGCCTCAAACGTCATTTTTAATTTATTGTTGTATGCTCAAATAATACAGGAATATTTAAAAAATGTTGATACCTGCAATAGTTTCTGAGTTATGATTCAAGAGGCACGACACTGCAACCTATATTTAACGCCATTTTGTAGTATATGCCAGTATATCATCTTCATCATCAACTGTTTACCCCCCAGGTTCGGTTTTTCCCTCGGACTTAGCGAGGGATCCCACCTCTACCGCCTCAAGGGCAGTGTCCTGGAGTTTCAGACTCTTGGTCGGGGGATACAACTGGGGAGTATGGCCAGTACCTCGCCCAGGCGGCCTCACCTGCTATGCTGAACATGGGCCTTGTGGAGGGATGGGAAGATTGGAAGGGATAGGCAAGGAAGAGGGAAGGAAGCGGCCGTGACCTTAAGTTAGGTACCACCCCGGCATTCGCCTGGAGGAGAAGTGGTAAACCACGGAAAACCACTTCCAGGATGGCTGAGGTGGGAATCGAACCCACCTCTACTCAGTTGACCTCCCGAGGCTGAGTGGACCCCGTTCCAGTCCTAGTACCACTTTTCAAATTTCGTGTCAGAGCCGGGAATTGAACCTCGACCTCCGGGTGGCCGCTAACCACTGCACCACAGAGGCGGACAAGCCCTGAGCTTCCCCTTTAAATTCCTGACATAGTGAACAGTGCGACCATTCCGGGTCAAATCTACTGTAACGTTCCATTTTCCCAGCCGTCTTTTGCTTCACGTCGCACGAAGACATCTGGTTTACTCATCCCTGCTGTGAACGAACGTACTGTCAGTTCAACTCCCGTACGCACCCTCTCCCTCCTCTGCCCACAAGAGAGGAGAAGTTCTCCACGCACGCGTGCGAGGTCATTTCTAGGTCGTGCGATGTCTTACTGCGAGCTGTTTGACATGTCTTCTTTACGCCTTCAAAAAACAGACCCCTTAGTGCTATTCCATGTGATCAGGGTATATGCCAACAACGGATTTAAACTTCTCCGCTCCTACTATCTTATAACACGTCATTCATTTCATCTCATTAACACTTCTGATGAGGTTGACGTCAGGAATGGCATCTGGTCGTAAAAACTCGCTAGGAAGGTTCATTTCACTTCATACCCGCTCCCATGGCGAAACGGATCAAGGATTGGAGGGACAGATGTACAATATACATTCATCTTTCTTTCTTTCTTTCCTTCTTTCTTTCTTTCTTTCTTTCTTTCTTTCTTTCTTTCTTCCTTTCTTAATCTGATTCCTTCAGTGTAGCGCGCGTGCAGCCCAGAACATCTAAGGGCATCACAGACCTGTTATTGCTCAATCTCGTGCGGCTAAAAGCCGCCTGTCCCTCTAAGAAGATGTGTTGTCGCCGGTAGCACGAACGGATACCGGATGCGACTATTTAGCAGGCTAGAGTCTCGTTCGTTATCGGAATTAACCAGACAAATCGCTCCACCAACTAAGAACGGCCATGCACCACCACCCACCGAATCAAGAAAGAGCTCTCAATCTGTCAATCCTTCCGGTGTCCGGGCCTGGTGAGGTTTCCCGTGTTGAGTCAAATTAAGCCGCAGGCTCCACTCCTGGTGGTGCCCTTCCGTCAATTCCTTTAAGTTTCAGCTTTGCAACCATACTTCCCCCGGAACCCAAAAGCTTTGGTTTCCCGGGAGCTGCCCGCCGAGTCATCGGAGGAACTTCGGCGGATCGCTAGCTGGCATCGTTTATGGTTAGGGTTGGATTTTCCCTCGGACTAAGAGAGGGATCCCACCTCTACCGCCTCAAGGGCAGTGTCCTGGAGCGTGAGACTTTGGGTCGGGGGATACAACTGGGGAGAATGACCAGTACCTCGTCCAGGCGGCCTCACCTGCTATGCTGAACAGGGGCCTTGGTGGGGGATGGGAAGATTGGAAAGGATAGGCAAGGAAGAGGAAAGGAAACGGCCGTCGCCTTAAGTTAGGTGCCATCTCGGCATTTGCCTGGAGGAGAAGTGGGAAACCACGGAAAACCACTTCCAGGATGGTTGATTTGGGAATGGAACCCACCTCTACTCCGTTGACCTCCCGAGCCTGAGTGGACCCAGTCCCAGCCCTCGTAGCACTTTTCAAATTTCGTGGCAGAGATGGGAATCGAACCCGGGCAGCTAATCACACCACAGAGGCGGACACAATGTACATATTGTGACCGTCCAATGGCAAGTGAGTCAGCTGTTGAGCCATTGAAGGTCATGCTAAAGGAATGGTTAACAGGAATTACTCGGAATACATCCAGCTGGGTCAAATATCTAGAATAACTCGCCCATTCAGACAGGAAATTGGATGGATATAAGATGAGGAATGAAATTCCTAAGCTCAAAACCCCGTGGTCACCGCACGCTTACAGTCACGAAATATTATCTTATATGTGAGCAGAGATTAGCAAAATAATTTTACATTCTCAACAGTATTAAGAAGTAAGTCGACTATATGATATTCAGGTCCAGCGGTGTCATGAAGGAGGCCATGAATTGATGCCATATGTTACAGGATCAAGGCAGCGCTGAAGAGGTTAGGTCGATTACATACGTCATAAAGACAATGGTGAAGTGTTCCTTTGTACATCTTTCCAGTCAGATGGGATCACGTTATCTTGGAATTCGCATTCGAACTGTCATAGACAGATGGAAGAGAGGTTACAAGTCAGTGAGTTGAGCCTAACGTATGGAATGCAGACCGATATTATTAGCATAACAATGGTAATGAACTTTTGTTTTATGAATAATGGTATGGCATATAAAAACGGAGATTGAAGGTTGAACGGACAGTAATTAGCACGTCTTTAAAGGGAACGTCTACGTTCGCAGAACCTAAGAGATATATTAGAGAACGTGATATATAAAATAATATTACTGTGTCGAATAGTGATCTGAGGTTTTAACACTGAACAAGGGAAGTTTCGGAAATAACTGTGAGATATTGTAAAACGCCTGTGTCACTGTGTTAATTTTGTTTTTCTAAGTTTCAGGTCCATGGACTCAAAAATGTATGAAGATATTTCCAATGATGTAATGATGGAAATGAATATGAGTGCTTAAACATTCCGATATCCTAACAGGCCCGGAAGATAATGCCGAAGTGAGGGCCAAAACTATGACCAATGGAGCAAAGGACTGAGAGCGGTATCACATAATCTTCACTGGTAAGTACCAAGATTTCATTTTCTTTACCCTATTTTCTTGTAGTTGCATAGCTGTAGAGTAGAATGTATTTTTTCTTTCATAATGAAGTGACGTAAATTTAAACAACTTGAGTGACCTAATGCGACTATCATTTAGTGCCCGGTTACTTGTGATTACGGTTATGTCCGAGGTTGTAATATTAAGATCATCTATTATACGCAAGATTTAGCTTGTAAATACGTGTCTTACCGCGAGTTACTCGGAATTTTCTTCACGTTTACGGTGAATGGAGGAATGCGGTGTCTTCATTAGTGAACCATACTTGTGTTGCACGAATACTTCGTGAGGTGACTTTATTTTAATAGTTATTTGTAGAAGGTCTTCTGCATGATAATACAATACGTGTTTATTGCGTAGTGGCGATTGATTCGTGAAATTATTGTGGCGATGATTGCGATACTTTGGTGATGATAAAAGAGAATCTTCGGGAATGCTTGTGAATTCTCTTGGGTAAGTAATGTGTGAATATGTATGATGTGCTTGAATATGGTGAATAATAAGGACAGGGTCGTCCATAAAGTGTTTTATGATGAATTAATATTGTTATGGTAAGTGTCTCGTTGAAAAATAGATAATGGGAGTGTGATAAACAATTATTTGAGATTTAGAGATGGATTTAAGCGCTAGTCATACAATTAAGAACCCAGAATAGGCAAGCAATTGTGTCGTTGTTATTTTTGGTGGTGTAAGATGTCCGAAGGTCGAGCGTAGGGATTGTTATATGATCATCGAAACACTGTTTCGCGACGGGATACGATGCAGATACCATTTAATTTGAGGAAATGGTCACTAATTAGACGTCTTCAACATTTAATAAGCGTAATATGTGTGAAGTAGAAGGTCGTATTTATTGAATTATTGTCACCTGGTAGTAGATTGTATTCTTGCGTAGTTGCTTATAGTATGTTTCCCGTAGATAGTGTGCCTTCAAGATTTTCTTTCAGGAGGGCAGTGCCGGTGGAAGCAGTTACTGTTAATCATTCTTTTGGATCATTAATGATTTTGTAGCGGCTAGATATTGTGTTCTATTTAGGTGGCTGATACTGATTCCTGGGACATGCTGTTGTTGATTGAGTTATGTCGATATGAGATCCAATTATTATGTGGGTTTTCCTACACTGTGTGCACTTTATGGATATTTATATTGAAACTGGTCACCATTAGAGAACTCAAGTTGGTTAGCAATTAAGTAATTTCTGAGATAATGGATAAAATGTAGGGTACTTTGGAATGAAATCTTGGATAAGTGAAGATAAAAGCAAGTGTAGTTTAAAAAAAAAAATTTGAATGAAATTTTATTCGATCCTATTATTTATTGCGGGCGGACAATTAATGATAAATAATGATGATTTGCCTTCAGCAAGTTCCATATTCGTTTCCATCAAGTTAGTATTTTCAATCAAGGTTTAAATAATGATGTTTTTTAAGTATTTAGCCAACAGAGATTTTCGTTCGTCTATCTAGCTATTATCCAATCATCATACAATGTATTATTATTGTATTAAGTTAGGTTTTGATATCATTAAATTGGAAAAAGGTCCTTCCAAGAAACTAACATTCGTTTTCCTTATTTAAATGAGATATATTTAGCCATACGAAGTTATTGAATACTATTATTACCATAATCATGAACGTCTTGCGTCAAATGCTAGTCCAACTGCATAAACAGTAGTTGGATGTCCATGCCCTGGGTGGAGAATTATGCGTCACGACTGACTTTAGCTGAGGCTTATCACAAGAACCGACGAACCTTCTATATCCCCGGGCAATGGACGGGTGTAATATAGTCTATTATTTCGTTATATTGTATATCATCATCATCATCATCATCTGTTTACCCTCCAGGTTCGGTTTTTCCCTCGGACTTAGCGAGGGATCCCACCTCTACCGCCTCAAGGGCAGTGTCCTGGAGTTTCAGACTCTTGGTCGGAGGATACAACTGGGGAGTATAGGCGGCCTCACCTGCTATGCCGAACAGTGGCCTTGTGGAGGGATGGGAAGATTGGAAGGGATAGGCAAGGAAAGGGGCCGTGGCCTTAAGTTAGGTACCATCCCGGCATTCGCCTGGAGAAGAAGTGGGAAACCACGGAGAACCACTTCCAGGATGGCTGAGGTGGGAATCGAACCCACCTCTACTCAGTTAACCTCCCGAGGCTGAGTGGACCCCGTTCTAGCCCTCGTACCACTTTTCAAGTTTCGTGGCATAGCCGGGAATCGAACCCGGACCTCCGGGGGTGGAAGCTAATCACGCTAACCACTACACCACAGAGGCGGACATATTGTATATATCACCTTCTTCAAAATTTCCCTCCAGTAGACCCCTTACATTATCATTCAATGCTGATATATTTTTTTAAAATTATTATTGCATCATATGTATCAGGGTCAGCCAACTGGCTGGCGTGTGGTGTAAGAGAGCCCATGTGACGTCGGAGGGCACATGTGATGTATAAGCGCAAAAGGTGGGGAGACGCTGTAGTAGAGTGATACGAAGAGACAGCCTCGCTTTGTAGTAAACACGGGCAGTGCCATACGTAGTGGTGGTGGTAGTGGTACAGTACATATGGATGAACCGGGTACATCACGGTGCGACAAACTACCTACCCCTCCGATCTTTTTATCTTTATGGGAAGACCTATATGTATTTGTTGAAAATGATAGGAATGCTACAGCTAAATATTTAGTTTGTATATGTAGAAATAAAGTTGCTTTATAACTCTTATGCTACTTCATAACAAAGTTACGTTACAATAAAATATGTAGAGAGAAATATGTACTACACACACCGCATTGTACCTGCAGCCCATGGGCCTTCCCCTATGAATGACGTTGTGTTTCCCCTGTCCCCTCTAGCCTTCACTTCTCAGTTACAGTACTAAGTACTTCGTTTCGCTGCCCGAGCAGAGTGTGTGACGTGTTACCTGACATCACACGTACACGCAGTTGGCTTCTTATCTTATTTCATGTGGCTATTTCTAGCCGAGTGCAGCCCTTGTAAGGCAGATCCTCCGAAGAGGGTGGGCGGCATCTGCCATGTGTAGGTAACTGCGAGTTATTGTGGTGGAGGATAGTGTTGTGTGTGGTGTGTGAGTTGCAGGGATGTTGGGGACAGCACAAACACCCAGCCCCCGGGCCATTAGAATTTGCCAATGAAGGTTAAAATCCCCAATCCGGACCCGGACACGCAGTTGGCTGACCCTGATATATATATCATGCATCAAATACAGTAGAGACAATACACGACACTTACGGATTTCGCCTTGCTAAAATGGGAGACAATTCGACGGTGGCGCTCCTAATGACTTGACGTGAACAAATCGCGCTAAATTCAAATATCAATGGAAAAGTATATACGGAAATGGATAAATAAATTGCGTCTAGAAAGACAGTGGTATTGAGATATTAACTTCGAAGTTGCTAAAGCAATTCTGGATAAATGAATGAAGAATTATTTAAAAGGTTATTATTCAAAGACTGAAATTAGACATATAAACAAGGTGTGAAATGGACTGCTGTGAAATGGCTTGATCTTTCATTTATGCATTACTTTTTTAGCTTTAGCATACCTGCCTGAAATCTTACGGTTGGATTTGTCTTTTTTCCTCATTTAAAAACAATGTATCATCACATTAAGACACTTGTCAATAAAAATATCGGCACATTCCTTACACATATGATGCAATGAATTAACATTTAATAGCTGGACAATTTTCCTCTTAACATGAAGCCTACTAACAGAAAGAAAATCTATAAAATCTCGGCTTTAATCTGAGAAGAGGGATAAAAGAAAGAAAAGTTTGAAAATGTTGTCGATTGTGATGCTTTGAGGAATATTTACGTACAATTAGAGTAAAAATGTAACATACCCTTGGCTGTATAGTCGAGGATTTTTAAAGTCGCTGGCCTGGAAATGATCTGAACAGATCTTATAATTCTTATACAAGCGTAACGTCCCTTCTTTCTTGTACACTTTATCCAAATCGCTTCTGTGACATTTCAAAACCCACAGATCACACCTACAACAACACATCGGTATTGAAGGTTAACTGCTGCACTATACAATAAAACATGCGTATTATATTTTAAGCCCGTTAAAACATGGGTCGAGCAGGTCAGAAGATTATGAAGTACTATAAAAATCTCTGTCACTGGAAGAATATATATGCAAAAACAATATTACTTACATGTTCTTGTCACGAGGGAACCTGAAGAACGAGCGCGCATTTTTCTCTACTTCGTAATTACTGCAGCCAAACACAGCACATACCTTTCCCCTCATGTTGAGAGGAGATATCAAGGAATGACACACGCTACTATTTAATTATGTCAACTCACTGAAAACGCATAAATAACACCAAAAACTTCACACAAAAATACACATGCTCTTATGATAGAATCAGTACCGTTCAGGTCTATCCGCTAGAGTGAGCTCCAATAGCTGTCCCTCGATATCTCGCTCAGTGTCGTGTATTGTCTCTACTGCATTTGCATGCATTCAGCTCTCCAACTCACATTATTGCAACATCTATATCGTGTATTCAGGTCGATCGCTGCCGTATGACTCCGTGGCGCAACGGTAGAGCGTCTGACTCCAGATCAGAAGGTTGCGTGTTCGAATCACGTCGGGGTCAAATGTTTTATGTGAATGGCAAGCAGATTGAAAAGAGAAAATGTAAGGTTTCTGTTGCAGTGTTCATTATTTAACTGTTTAACTGTTAAAATACATTTTCGGGGATGCAATTTTTGGTGGACTGATGTAGAACTCCAAGTGAAACTTCCGAGTTAGAACTGAAGATGACGATGATGATGATGATGATGATGATGATGATGATGTTTGTTGCTTAAAGGGCCTAACATGTAGGTAATTGGCCGCTAACGGTACGAAATGAGACGAAATATAATGACAATTTAAAAGGCCAAAACTCACCCGCTGACCAGAATTCAAAGCGTGGTGATGATGAAGAATGTCCGCCTCTGTGGTGTAGTTGTTAGCTTGATTAGCTGCCAACCCCGGAGGCCCAGGTTCAATTCCCGGCTATGCGACGAACTTTGGAAAGTGGTACGATGATTAGAACAGGGTCCACTCCGCCTCGGAAGGTCAACTGAGTAGAGGGGAGGGCGGGTCTCGATTACCAACTCAGCCATCCTCGAAATGGTTTTCCGTGGTTTCCCACTTCTCCTCCAGGCAAATACGGGGAAGGTACCTAAATTAAGGACACGGCCGTCTCTTTCCCTCTTCCTTGTCTATCCCCTCCAATCTTACCATCCACCACAAGGCCCCTGTTCAGCATAGCAGGTGGGGTACTGGTCGTCCTCCCCGGTTGTATCCCCCGACCCGAAGTATAGCGCTCCGAGGCACTGCCCTTTAGGCGGTAGAGGTGGGATCCCACGCTGAGTCCGAGGAAAATCCCAACTCTAGACGGGTTAAGAAAGAAAGAAAGAAAGAAAGAAAGAAAGAAAGAAAGAAAGATGATGAAGTACGTATGGATGAATATGTTTTTTAAATAATCAGCGGAACCAACTCACAACATTGAAAGTTAAAAATAATTCCAAAATTAATTAAAAAAAGAGGCGTCCGCCTCTGTGGTGTAGTGGTTAGCGTCATTAGCTGCCACCCCCGGAGGCCCGGATTCGATTCCCGGCTCTGCCACGAAATTTGAAAAGTGGTACGAGGGCTGGAACGGGGTCCACTCAGCCTCGGGAGGTCAACTGAGTAGAGGTGGGTTCGATTCCCACCTCAGCCATCCTGAAAGTGGTTTTCCGTGGTTTCCCACTTCTCCTCCAGGTGAATGCCGGGATGGTACCTAACTTAAGGCCACGGCCGCTTCCTTCCCTCTTCCTTGCCTATCCCTTCCAATCTTCCCATCCCTCCACAAGGCCCCTGTTCAGCATAGCAGGTGAGGCCGCCTGGGCGAGGTACTGGTCATACTCCCCAGTTGTATTCCCCGACCAAGAGTCTGAAGCTCCAGGACACTGCCCTTGAGGCGGTAGAGGTGGGATCCCTCGCTAAGTCCGACGGAAAAACTGAACCTGGAGGGTAAACAGATGATGATGATGATGAAAATGATTATATCAAAGCTGACCAATGAAAACGAATAGTTCGTCCATTATTAGGATCGTTATGTGGACTACATATACGAAATAAAAAACATGCGCTTCAACCCACAATGCTAACCCAAAACTCTATCCATTGCTCCAACTGCACTGCACGACTAGGATGTGCTGACAGAGGTAGTTACCCTACATGTGGTTACACCTTTGCCAGACTGCCATTCTTCAACGACCTTTTTCTCCCGGATATACTTGCAGGACGAACTTTTATGAGAGACTTTTTTTTTTATTGCTGGCATGTGAGAAGTCGCGCTGTGACGCCCAAGTGCGCGAATTTCGCTTCACAATGTATACTGATCAAGAGGCTGCTTCCAAAGCACAGTCCTGAATAGATGATGCTTGTTGTCTAAATGGGTCAATAATACAGGTCAGCGGCCTCTCATAATGGAACATATCGCTAGGAAAGTAAGGACCATGGTATTTCTCATATAGCGATACTAATCATTGGTAACGTAGACTTACATGTGGTACTACTCACAGGTACAGTAATGTAATACACGCAGGTGCCGCAGGCCTATGGTGTTTCTCACATTACGGCGCCACTCATAGGCAACGCAAACACATGGTGCTCCTTACATAGGTGTATTAATCACAGGGACTCGCAATATCCCGTGGTGTTCCTCATATAGTGGGTACTAATCACAGGCAACGCACAGCACAGTGGTGTTTTTTACAATGGTACTAATCACGGGTACTGTAAATCCCACCCTAATTCATCCCCTTTACTCAGCATCATCATCATCTGTTTACCCTCCAGGGTCGGCTTTTCCCTCGGATACAGCGAGGGATCCCACCTCTACCGCCTCAAGGGCAGTGTCCTGGAGCTTCAGACTCTTGGTCGGGGATACAACTGGGGAGAATGACCAGTACCTCGCCCAGGCGGCCTCACCTGCTATGCTGAACAGGGGCCTTGTGGGATAGGCAAGGAAGAGGGAAGGAAGCGGCCGTGGCCTTATGTTAGGTACCATCCCGGCATTCGCCTGGAGGAGAAGTGGGAAACCACGGAAAACCACTTCCAGGATGGCTGAGGTGGGAATCGAACCCACCTCTACTCAGTTGACCTCCCGAGGCTGAGTGGACCCCGTTCCAGCCCTCATACCACTTTTCAAATTTCGTGGCAGAGCCGGGAATCGAACCCGGGCCTCCGGGGGTGGCAGCTAATCACGCTAACCACTACACCACAGAGGCGGACCCATCCCCTTTACTACCAGTCACAAACCGATTATATACATAACACAGTGGCAATACTCGCAAGTAAAAGCGGCGATCCATGGTGTTCCTCGTGTGATGGTACAAATTACAATTAGTCTCATGGTTCTAATTCAACAGTCACTTGGTCACCCCTTTAGTCGCCTCTTACGACAGCCAGGGGATACCTGCAGTGTATTCTTTGTCTGCATCCTCCCCCCACAGGGTGATGTGTGCTTGGCCCGCGAGAGCTATATTTTATTTCGCTCAAGGCTGCCAGCAAGCCGGTTAGGACTCTATCCGCCACCAGGAACGCGCCACGTGGGAGTATCACCTTTTCCCCCACTACGCCAGCGTAGTAGGTTGGTGGCGGGTTAGAACTAAGCACTAAGAAATCAATGTTCATGGAGGTAAGACGCACAGAAAGAGCAGGCGCACCGATGGCAAGAATCGAATGAATTGAGAGAGTTGACAAATTTGTCTACGCACAGTGGAACCGCGACGCCGTGATCAAATCCCGAATATAAATCTCGTGATCTTCTTCTTCTTCCTCTTAGTCTGTTTACCCTCCACGGTTGGTTTTACCCTTGGACTCAGCCTCAAGGGCAGTGATCTGGAACTTCAGACTTTGGATCGGGGATACAACTGAGGAGGATGACCAGTACCTCGCCCAGGCGGTCTCACCTGCTATACTGAACAGGGGCCTTGCGGGGGGATGGGAAGAGTGGAAGGGTTAGACATGGAAGAGGAAAGGGAGTGGCCGTGGCCTTAAGTTAGGTACCATCGCGGCATTTACATGGAGGAGAAGTGGGAACCCACGGAAAACCACTTCCGGGATGGTTGAGGTGGGAATCGAACCCACCTTTACTCAGTTGACCTCCCGAGGCTGAGTAAACCCCGTTCAATCCCTCGTACCACTTTTCAAATGTCGTGGCAGAGCCGGGAATCGAACTCGGACCTCCGGGTGTGGCAGCTAATCACACTAACCACTACACCACAGAGGCAATCTCCAGATCAACCTTCATTAAAATGAGACATTGCTGTGGCTCCAAGCCTATCGAAGAGCTTGCGAATTTTCAAGTGTTATGCCTGACCTGTTCTTTTGTACCGGAGTAGAGGCGAGGACACTAACACAAGCAACAAGATCTATGAACGCAAAATCCAGATTGGTTAAGGCACGAGAAGAAGAAGTATCTCTCCAGGAATATGTTCTTCGATATGTTGGTAATTGTAGCATTGAAGACTGCTCAGAATAACTTGGATGAACCATGAGACCAACATAGTAGTCCTGAAGTGGAATGGCCACGATAAAGTGCTGATGAATATAGTGAGGAGACGGAAATTAGGATATTTCGGACACGTAATGTGTGGTGCGGAGAAATATCGAATACCCCAACACACCACGCAGGCAATATATTCGCCGAATGAGGTCTTGGACGCCATCGGATCTCCTGGCTGAAAAATCGCCGTCAGTCGAGCTGTTTCGAAGATCTATGAACGCCAACATCTCTCCAGGAGTATGTTCTTCGATATGTTGGTAATTGTAGCTTTGAATCTTGGTTACGACCGGTTTGCAGCAGGACGTTGTCTATCAGCCTTCTGAAGTGGAACTGAAGATCTAACAACCTCCTACAATGA
Source organism: Anabrus simplex (assembly GCF_040414725.1). Classification (NCBI taxonomy): domain Eukaryota; kingdom Metazoa; phylum Arthropoda; class Insecta; order Orthoptera; family Tettigoniidae; genus Anabrus; species Anabrus simplex. The sequence continues at coordinate 310,845,162 of NC_090270.1, forward strand.
ATAGCCTTGAACCTACTATCTGTACCTACCGTAAAAAGTAAGAGGTATCTTGAAATATCGTTATAGTCCATGGAAACAAAGAACAGAAACAAAAGTGAATTGATAGTGTCACGGGAATATCGTAGAACATAGAGGTGAAAGAAGGTGCCAAATCTATTTTGATTTTAAAATGTGACAGATAGATAATCTGAATGAAAAATAACATTATAATGAAATCGTGAGCTCGCACAGAAACAACGACTTAATGTCAAAAACCAGGTATAACATTAGAGAGAATTATCAGCGTGATTATTTTCAAGGGATAAGCATTATAGCTCTAAACAGGTACACTTTTACAAGAGCATGTTTGCTCCACTCATTCGCGTTCTAGGAGAACGAGCTCCAAAAGGTTACTTTAAAAGGGACAGGCTTCTTACAGAATTATGCCTTACAAACTTCAAGTACTATTTTTACAGTCACTCCTGCTCAGGAGTCTGCTGCATACATGTCTACAAACAATTACCAAATAAACGGGGGCAACGAGTGCCCATTCTAATTGGCATTAAAGTAATAATTAAAATGTTTGACACGATCGGCCACGGACAAAAGACTAGAAGGCCAAACACTTGTACTCCTTTTAGGAAAAATTTCTTAAAACCCTAAAAGGGCATATGGCCCGAAGTTGCAGAGGCAAATCCTATACTACAGACAGATGACAAAACGAGAAATATTAAATGCCGAAGAAATGTGAAGTATTTAGAGGTTTTAGAAAATTTGTGTCACCCCATACCAACTTGAATGGGATTCAACAGAGGGTGAACACTCGTTGTTTACTTAATTTACATGTTTCTCATCAGAGATTCGAACAGAGTCCTCAGACTTGCCGAAAATTTACATTTAAACAATGACTTTAGAACTATGCATTAACCCTGCGGTAGTCGCGCTACCTTTTATGGCGTGAGTAGTCGCGGCGGACTGTGGGTCCGCATATATATATGGGCATTTTTAACATAAAATAAACACATAAAATGCATTTTTGAGGTACAATAACTTATTTATAATATGTTACTAGCAAATGTACCCGTGCTTCGCTACGGTACTCTACATTGTATACGGATATCGAAGTAAATTAGTGCACATTAAGTGAATAAGATTTTTAAATTGGGTTTGTCTTGGCTTTATCCGAGAATCAGTATTGTGAAAACCACAGACGTTGTTTCCAATGAAAGTGTGATTTGCGGAATTGCGATGATAACGGCAAGTCCACTTGTTTACTGCAATTCACAACGAAGAAAGTAATTTTCATTTAACGGCAGACCCCATTGCCTAGTGCGCGGCCAAAATCGATTTGGGGAGGTTTCATTACAATGGCAGACCCCAATTCCTACTTTCAGATAGATTACAGTTGAGGAACTTTTATTTTATTTGCAAGGACCTTCCTTACTGCCAGTCAAAAGTGAGTTGCGTTCTTATCTTTATAATGGCAGACGCATTTTCTAATGCCAGTCAGCTTCCTGCCAGTCACACCGAGTGGGTGAGATTCCATTATAATTAGCAGGCCACTATGCCTATCGTCAGTCACATTTTAGACGGGTCAATTTATTTAAAATGGAAGACACGCTCCCTAGAGTTCTGCTAGTCGAATCGAGAAGGGATTTATGCATTAAAATAGTGCACAAGAGATGGAGGACGACCCCATTCTTATTGCCTGTCAAAGTCGATGTGGGGAGGACTGAAAACAATAGCAGAAGTCCTCCTTCTGAGAGTCACTATCGATTTGCAATGTATTTAATACCAATGGCACACAAACCCTTTCTCGATTGCTACAAATCGACGTCAATGAAAGAATATAGTCGTCATACGGAAGTATAAGGATGTTAACCATCATTTACAGAATAACTGCTGCTAAACGGTACATCAAATCGAAAAACAGATTGTACGATAAGACGAACTTTCTGGCCATATCTTGGGGACATCAGCTTACCCGTACCAAGTTTCACATTTCCGAGATTTCTGGAAGTGCCTCATTAATTCACATCTTTTTTTCATTTTTAAATATTTATATATACATCGCTCCAGCCCGACTTGCTTTTATATATATAGATGACGGATAAGCATGAGCACGTTGTAAAGTGCAGACTTCCACTTCGAGATTTATATCTCCTAAACGGTTTATGATATTAAGAAGCGGTTTGTGCCATCAGACGCCTCATTTATCGCTCTACATGTTTGTTTCTAAACCATATCCTCGTATCTCCCATATTAAGGGGATAAATTGAGTTCAAATTTTGAATAGGGTGAAATTTGGGTGCATTTTTAACATTTTACATTACTTTTTGCCTACTTATGTATAAGCTAGAATCATGAAATTTGGTACACATATGTCCCTTAATCATGCCAATGTGCGCACCCAACGTGATGATCCTATCATTCTTATAAGTGTGTCAAACAATGAAATATACTTGTAAAAATCACCAAATTTACGAACAATCCAGAAATACGGCCAAATTTAACGTATAAGGGAGAGAGATACGACAAAATGTCACAGGACCAAAGTTGTAGATCACTCCGAATTGAAGCGACGTTGTGCCATCCGTTTTGTGATACGACTTACCGTTTAGCCACAAAATAGCTCCAAGGGAATGTCTGCACAGTCATTAAAATTGCCTCCATATTTCGATATCTTTAGGGGTAAAAAGTGAAAAATGTGAACATCTTGGAATTTTCCCGTCGGTTAGGGACCAAAAGCTATCATTTCACCAAATTTCAATTGTCTACCTCGTGTGGCAGGTTGTGCCGCCATCTTGATTCGGGGGGTTGGGGGATAAAAATGAGGAAATTCCCGAAAGTTTTTAAGCCCACGAAACCTATAGGTTATCGTTTTGGATATACTATACGACTGTGTTCTTATGCTGAGCCCAAAATTTGAGCCCCCCTAGCGTGCCCCCTTCAGGGAATTTTGAGAATTTCCGATTTTTCTAGGGATCCTGGGGTCATCAGTTTCTCCCGTACAAAGTTTCAAATTTCTGAGATTTCTGGAAGTGCCTCATTAATTCACGTCTTTTTTCATTTTTAAATATTTATATATACATCGCTCTAGCCCGACTTGCTTTTATATTATTTCGATATTTTTGGGGGTAAAAAGTGAAAAATGTGAACATCTTGGAATTTTCCCGTCGGTTAGGGACCAAAAGCTATAATTTCACCAAATTTCAATTGTCTACCTCGTCTGGCAGGTTGTGCTGTAATCTTGATTTGGGGGGATGGGGGATAAAAAAGAGGAAATTCCCGAAAATTTTTAAGCCCACGAAACCTATAGGTTATCGTTTTGGATATACTATACGACTGTGTTCATATGCTGAGCCCAAAATTTGAGCCCCCCTGGCGTGCCCCCTTCAGGGAATTTTGAGAAATTCCGATTTTTCTAGGGATCCTGGTGTCATCAGTTTCTCCCGTACCAAGTTTCAAATTTCTGAGATTTCTGGAAGTGCCTCATTAATTCACGTCTTTTTTCATTTTTAAATATTTATATATACATCGCTCTAGCCCGACTTGCTTTTATAGATGACGGATAAGCATGAGCACGTTGAAAAGTGCAGACTTCCACCTCGAGATTCATATCTCCTAAACGGTTTATGATATTAAGAAACGGCTTTCGCCATCAGACGCCTCATTTATTGCTCTACATGTTTGTTTCTAAACCATATCCTCGTATCCCCCATAGTAAGGGGGTAAATTGAGTGCAAATTTTGAATAGGGTGAAATTTGGGTGCATTTTTAACATTTTACATTACTTTTTGCCTACTTATTTATAAGCTAGAATCATGAAATTTGGTACACATATGTCTCTTAATCGTGCTAATGTGCGCACCCAACGTGATGATCCTATCATTCTTATAAGTGTGTCAAACAATGAAATATACGTGTAAAAAACAACAAATTTACGAACAATCCAGAAATACGGCCAAATTTAACGTATAAGGGAGAGAGATACGACAAAATGACACAGGACCAAAGTTATAGATCACTCCGAATTGAAGCGACGTTGTGCCATCCGTTTTGTGATACGACTTACCGTTTTGCCACAAAATAGCTCAAAAGGAATGTCTGCACAGTCATTAAAATTGCCTCCATATTTCGATATCTTTGGGGGTAAAAAGTGAAAAATGTGAACATCTTGGAATTTTCCCGTCGGTTAGGGACCAAAAGCTATCATTTCACCAAATTTCAATTGTCTACCTCGTCTGGCAGGTTGTGCCACCATCTTGATTTGGGGGGATGGGGGATAAAAATGAGGAAATTCCCGAAAATGTTTAAGACCACGAAACCTATAGGTTATCGTTTTGGATATACTATACGACTGTGTTCTTATGCTGAGCCCAAAATTTGAGCCCCCCCTGGCGTGCCCCCTTCAGGGAATTTTGAGAATTTCCGATTTTTCTAGGGATCCTGGGGTCATCAGTTTCTCCCGTACCAAGTTTCAAATTTCTGAGATTTCTGGAAGTGCCTCATTAATTCACGTCTTTTTTCATTTTAAAATATTTATATATACATCGCTCTAGCCCGACTTGCTTTTATATATATAGAAATCATTCTCAAATGTATCTACAAGAATCAAAACTGTCGAAATGTTATAGAACAATGTTAGAGGAATAATCACTTCAACGATCCAGGGGACAGCCACAAAGAAAGATTTTCAATCATAGAAAAACACATAATACACTACATATAATAAAGAATTAACTACCGAGCTCGATAGCTGCAGTCGCTTAATTGCGGCCAGTGTCCAGTATTCGTGAGATAGTAGGTTCGAACCCCACTATCGGCAGCTCTGAAAATGGTTTTCCGTGGTTTCCCATTTTCACACCTGGCAAATGCTGGGGCTGTCCCTTAATTAAGGCCACGGCCGTTTCCTTCCCACTCCTAGCCTTTTCCTGTCCCATCGTCGCCACAAGACCTATCTGAGTCGGTGCGATGTAAAGCAACTAGCAAAAAAAAAAAAAAGAATTAACTTCTCTGAGCACATTTTAGTCACTTTCTACATTCTTAAAGCGTTCGGAGCAAAAAAATAATTGAATGTTCGAGACAGAAGTATTTATCGCACTTCTTGCAACTGTATCTAGTAGGTCTGTGGGAAAAAGCGGTAGGAAAAGAAGAAGAAGAAGTAAGCACAGCGACCCCCTGTGGTGACTGGAATTGTGCAGAGGAGGTCCTTGAGGTTCAATTTTGAAAATTTCACAGATCCTTGATGGAATATTACTAGGCAGATAATTTAAGGCAGCTCAGTTTCGCACATGTTCCGCAACAAGTTCTTAGAACAAGCGACGAAGGCGCGCGGCATGGGGTTGTCAGGATTATTATCTTTAACTTGCAACAAAGCACCATCCATGTGGCCAAGAACCACAAATAGTGACATATAACCTTCAAATTGAAGTCCTACTACCTACAAAAATTGCCCACTTCATCATCATCATCATCTGTTTACCCTCCAGGTTCGGTTTTTCCCTCGGACTTAGCGAGGGATCCCACCTCTACCGCCTCAAGGGCAGGGTCCTGGAGCTTCAGACTCTTGGTCGGGGATACAACTGGGGAGAATGACCAGTACCTCGCCCAGGCCTTGCGGGGGATGGGGAAGATTGGAAGGGATAGACAAGGAAGAGGGAAGGAAGCGGCCGTGGCCTTAAGTTAGGTACCAACTCGACATTTGCCTGGAGGAGAAGTGGGAAACCACGGAAAACCACTTCCAGGATGGCTGACGTGGGAATCGAACCCACCTCTACTGAGTTGACCTCCCGAGGCTTCCAGCCCTCGTACCACTTTTCAAATTTCGTGGCAGAGCCGGGAATCGAACCCGGACCTACGGGGGTGGTAGCTAATTACGCTAACCACTACACCACAGAGGCGGACAATTGCCCACTTACAACACTTAAATATGCAGCAACAATTAGCAATCTTTTTTATGGCAATAGTCGTGCAGGACTGTCAGTCCGCATCAGCTATTTGTTTCAAAACTACCGCACAGAATGAAGCGAAATGAGAGAATGACGCATGGGAAGTATTGACAGGACGGTATTGAAATCACATGTCTCCTAAGGTCAAGTAAAAGAGGAGGGAAGAGAAAAATTGCAGCTTGAGGACTATGAGTCCGCGCGCGAGCAGTGCAGTATAAAGAAAAGAAGTTTGAAATATTCCCCTCAAGTTATCTGCCTGGAGCTATCACATGTTAAGAACTTTCTGTCATTACCTTGAGTAGTTGGGCCTTCCGAAGGACGAGAGGTAGCCCCTGCCTCCAAATAACCCACGACCATCGAATTACCAGCGATGAAGATTACAATACGGCCCTAAGCGCCCAGCTTTTATAACATCTCACAAGGGGACATTTCCTACTCGTCACCACAGATTTCGCTCAGATTTATAGAATGGGCAGGGCTTGGCTAGAAATGAAAGTACCCGAAGTGGGAACTCCAGATGGCCAAGCGTGTAGAAAATAAAAATAAAAATAAAAATGTTGACGCTGCTCTTGCACCGTATAAGCCACTTACCTTAGAGCGCTCGACGAGCGGTTGTTGGCGTAGCGGGAAGAGCTCGGACTGGTAATGGTCGTGGGTTCAACTCACCGTGTGGAGATATTTTTCTCAATTTTTATATTATTCATTTATTTTAATTTATTTTATTTATATGCAAAAGACATATAGGAAGTCATTTTTTAAATGTGCGCACAATTGTAGAAAATTTGAAGTCGCGAACTTTCCCGACGTGCCATCATCATCATCATCTGTTTATCCTCCAGGGCCGGCTTTTCCCTCGGACTCAGCGAGGGATCCCACCTCTACCGCCCCAAGGGTAGTGTCCTGGGGCTTCAGACGCTTGGTTGGGGATACAACTGGGGAGAATGACCAGTACCTCGCCCAGGCGGCCTCACCTGCTGTGCTGAACAGGGGCCTTGTAGGGGCCTGGGGAAGATTGGAAGGGATAGACAAGGAAGAGGGAAGGAAGCGGCCGTGGCCTTAAGTTAGGTACCATCCTGGCATTTGCCTGGAGGAGAAGTGGGAAACCACGGAAAACCACTTCCAGGATGGCTGACGGGGGAATCGAACCCACCTCTACTCACTTGACCTCCCGAGGTTGAGTGGACCCCGTTCCAGCCCTCGTACCACTTTTCAAATTTCGTGGCAGAGCCGGGAATCGAACCCGGGCCTCCTGGGGTGGCAGCTAATCACGCTAACCACTACACCACAGAGGTCCCGACGAGTTCAAATAGAAATTCTTCTTTTTCTTCTTTATTGGCCTTGGGTAATGTGCCATAATCGTGAATAGTCGTTTCGCTGTAAGATTCGTTTTCATCTGACAAGTGAAGGTGCTCCTGGCGGCTGTACACAAACAATGGATTCTTGGCGCAGGTAGACAATGACAATGAAATCCCAATTATTTACCTTTTCTATGTCTTTTGCGTATAAATTATTAAACAAAATGAATTGTTTACCTCTTTGCGGAATTGGAAAATGAATAATATAAAAATTAACAGAAAAAAAACAGTCTCCACGCGGGGAGTCAAACCCACGACCATCGAATTACCAGTCCACGCGCTTACCGCTACGCCAATTACTGCTCGGCGTGCACACTGAAGTTAAGTGTCTTATACGGTGCGAGGGCCGCGTCAACATTTTTATTTTTATTTTCTATACGCTTGGCCATCTGGAGTTCCCACTTCGGTGACTTTCATTTCTAGCCAAGCCCTGCATGCTCTATAAATTTGAGCGAAATCAGTGGTGACGAGTAGGGAATGCCCCCTTGTCAGAGGGGAAGTTTCCAGAACTCTTTACAGCTAGGCTGGATGCCTGTACACACCCTCAATTTTAATTGGCTAGAGCAGATATTTCAAAAATTTCGGATTGGTTAATGACTGAGGAAGAAGGAAGCCGTAGGATTGTTGACAACTTCACACATAACAGAATCGTCAGCTAAAAGAAACAGGCTGCCATTATTCATCCTTAACTCCTCTTCATTAAGAATTATCTGAGCACTTGCTTTTGGCTCTACTTGAAGTCCGCGTGCATGATTTCGTTGTCGACGCATTGTTCTTCTCAAAGTTTCTTGAGCTGGCATATCAGTGACAAAGTCGTAGCCCCAGTTATGCAGATCACACAGCTCCTGCACGTAAATCTGTGATAGCGGAGTCGCTTTATCTCTTGCTCTCTTCTTTGCCTCTCGAACCTGCTTTTTCACTGTGAAGGCCGCTTCTTCAGGTGGTCCACATTGATGAGCGACGGCGTGACGTATTTCTTCGCCGCTTGTCCTCAGCCGTCCTTTACATTTGCTCTTCTCCTTCAGACACACCAAGGTGACGATAACAGGTTGGCTCCTCCTATACTTTCTGTACATATAACCTTTGTAAAAGTGCACAAGAGCTCGATAGCTGCAGTCGCTTAAGTGCGGCCTCTATCCACTATTCTGGAGATAGCGGGTTCGAACCCCACTGTCGGAAGCCCTGAAGATGATTGTCCGCCTCTGTGGTGTAGTGGTTAGCGTGATTAGCTGCCACCCCCGGAGGCCCAGGTTCGATTCCCGGCTCTGCCACGAAATTTGAAAAGTGGTACGAGGGCTGGAACGGGGTCCACTCAGCCTCGGGAGGTCAACTGAGTAGAGGTGGGTTCGATTCCCACCTCAGCCATCCTGGAAGTGGTTTTCCGTGGTTTCCCACTTCTCCTCCAGGCGAATGCCGGGATGGTACCTAACTTAAGGCCACGGCCGCTTCCTTCCCTCTTCCTTGCCTATGCCTTCCAATCTTCCCATCCCTCCACAAGGCCCCTGTTTAGCATAGCAGGTGAGGCCGCTTGGGCGAGGTACTGGTCATACTCCCCAGTTGTATCCCCGACCAAGAGTCTGAAGCTCCAGGTCACTGCCCTTGAGGCGGTAGAGGTGGGATCCCTCGCTACGTCCGAGGGAAAAACCGAACCTGGAGGGTAAACAGATGATGATGATGAAAAGTGCACAACGATTTCCCTGATTAGTAACTGTCAACTCCATTAGAGCACACAATAGTAAATACAATACTCACACCAGGAAGTTTCGGTATAATAATTTCACTTATAAATCAGCATGCATTTTACTCCCATTGGCTGAAGGTATCAACCTCGAAAAAATGCCCGCGAGAGACAAAGTCTGATCTGCAAGGAGCGAGCAGGTGCTCAGGCAGGTTAGCGGGGATACCCCGAGATTAAGCTAATGAGGCCCTCTCCCTGCTGCAGTGACAGCAAATGTCCTGTGACAACTGGGGAATTTCTGTGAGTGGGCACAATGTGATGTCAAAAAGCAAAGTCACCTCCGTACAGGCCATGAAGGCCCTTGGAGGAGTGGAAGGTAAAGGCTTCCACCATTGTAAACCTTGGCACGTGATGGGGTAGAGTGGTTAGCTCTACGCCCGCCACCTTTGCCCCCAGGAATTAATCTGGTACTCAGTTTTGGTGTAGGCTGAGTGAACCTCAGGGCCATATGCACCTCCGGAAGTGGAAATCTCGTTTCTTCAATTTTACGATTACCTGACGGGGATTCGAACCCACGTCCTTCCGCGCGAACCGAGCACGCCTTTACCGCCTCGGCCAGGCAGCCCCTGCAAGTTGATGTCAGTGACTGCAAATGTCTGCCGATGGCAAACGTCCGTGACCAACCTTCCAGGGTTAATTTATGCCCGGGTCTCAGCGGGGGATCCCACCTCTATCACCTCAAGGGCAGTGTCTTGGAGCATGAGACATTTGGTCGTGCATACAACTGGGTAGGAAGAGCAGTACCTCGCCGAGGGGAGTATACTTCTAGTATTATTCAACGGATAAATGTTACGTTTAAGAACACCCGTCCAGCCGTTACCTAAAGCTAGACGTTCCCTGACTGTGATCACGATTTGAACAGTCCTGTAAATATACAAACTTGCTTGCTTTTGCTCCTTAAAACACTTTCAAACATGTGATGTACCGGGCTAGTTGGCCGAACGGTTAGAAGCGCGCAGCTGTGAGCTGGTATCCGTGAGATAGTGGGTTCGAACGACACTGTTGCCATTCCTGAAGATGGTTTTACGTGGTTTCCCATTTTCACGCCAGGCAAATGCTGGGACTTAATTAAGGTTATGACAACTTCCTTCCCATTCCTAGGCCTTTCCTATCCCATCTTCGCCATAAGACCTATCTTTAACGGTGCGACGTAAAACAAATTCTAAGAAAAACATGTGATGTAGCTTGCAGAAAAATATCTTGAATTCCATTTTCAGGAAAGTTCGTTGAAAGGTTTCGGTTCGCAAGTTGAATGATCCCAGTTCTCAAAGCAGACACATCTCCCCTACAAATCGTCGCTGTTCGGGCAAAACGTCATATCTCACAATGTTCTTCCCATCTATTTTTTCATTAAGACTGGTCACGCCTCCCAGCCACATAAGGATGTGCTGTCCATTAGAACGATTTTCGTTGTGTTCATTTTCGTATCCTAATGTTTAAAGAAAAATGAACCCAAAGTACATTATATTATAGGAGTGCGTAAATAAGTCATGCAAATGAGCAATTTCGTTATAAGTTTTAAGCTTGATCTACGTCAAAAGTAAACAAATACGCATCCGTCGGTTTGTACCATTGGCCCTCATTTAACGAGGAAACGGGCCTTTAAATTTAACAGCCTCCATTCCCGTCCACCTCTGTGGTGCAGTGGTTAGTTTGATTATCTGCCATCCCCGGAGGCTCGAGTTTGATTTCTGGCTTTTCAACGAAGTTTGGAAAATGGTACGATGACTGGAACGGGGTCCACTCAGCCTCGGGAAATCACCTCAGTAGAGGGGTTTTCATTCCCAACTCAGCAATTCTCGAAGTGGTTTTGCGTGGTTTCCGGAATGGTACCTAACTTAAGGCCACGACCACTTCCTTCCCACTTCCTTGTCTATCCCTTCCAAACTTCCCATTCCCCCACAAGGCTCGTGCTCAGAATAGGTCTAGCAGGTGAGGCCGCCCGGGTGAAGTGCTGGTCCTCTACGCTCCAGGACACTGCCCTTGAAGAGAGCTGGGTTCCTTTGCTAAGTGCGACGAAAATCCAACCCTGAAGGGTAAACGGATCAAATAAAGCATCAGCCTTTAAGAAAATAACAGCAGAAAATTAATCTGCCCATTTTCTGCTTTTTAGGACGACACCTGACTTCTTTTTATTTCAACTAATTAGTGATTTCAAAGAAAATATTCGATGAGCAGAATGAATGCGTAACCCTGCTTCAAACGCAGCATCAGACAAATATGATCTAGTTTTAGTATCGCTGAGTTCTCTTAGATATTTAGATAGAACCTGCTCAAAATTTATAGAAAATGGCAACAACAAAAAAACGTTCTTGTTTAGCGTCGCACTAATACATCGGAGGTTTTCGGCGAAGGGAGAATGGGAGAGGGTAAGGATTGGGAAGGTAACAGTCGCGGCTTTAATTAACGTACATCCCCCAGCATTTGCCTGTCGTAAAAATGGGAAACCACGAAAACTATCTTCATGACTGCCGACGGTGATATTCGATCCCACTATGTTCCGAATTCAAGCTCACAAGTGCGCGACCCGAACCGCACGGCCAACTCAGTCGGTACATAAAAGTGTTTAATTCAGGTGACATGTCTTCCATATTTGTAAACTATTGTCGGATAATTTAAGGTCTTCACAGTTACAACCGGACAAGTCACTTTGTTTTAACGTATTGGTGCAACTCACGAAGCAGTTCCGTGTCAAAAGGACAAATTGGGGCAAATATTCATTTATAGGAAGGGGAGTTACGGATTGAAATAACTTACCAAGGGAGATGTTCAATAAATTTCCAATTTCTTTGCAATCATTTAAGAAAGGCTAGGAAAACAACAGAGCTGGGCAACTGCCCTAAATGCATATCAGTAGTGATTGATTGATTCTCACATTACGACTGAATTTCATACTCTCTCAAGAGATGGAGCTAGTTGTGACTCTAGAGATATTCCAGGTAGATATTTAGCACGTCTTTTGATGTTCTATGCATGTACATATTGATAATAACTTTATGTACTTCAAAAATTCCTAATGGACAGAATTTGACTTTGAAATAAGTAAACAAACATAGAAGCGCATATATGGCTTAGAGTATATGAAGAACAAAGTTTATTTAAAAATGACGATGGTTAAAACTATCTCGATATAAAACCATGTCTTTATTGTATCAGTTCATTTGAATGGCATTCGATTATACTGCAAAATATGTTTGTGTCTCTGGAGATATCTGGGTTCGAATTCGACCATGACTGATCTTCACTACCAATACAGACAGAGAATATATACCATTTCAACCATTGTACAGGTCTGCAAAGCTATGTGGAAGCGAGTGAAGCCAATCGGTTTTCCTGAACTGACAGAAACTGCAGCTCAGTTTTACCAAAGGAGGATTTTCGCACATTTCCCTGGGAGCAATAGATGGCAAACATAAAAATCGTCAAGCCTCTGCACCGTGGTTTCTTGTACTATAATTACAAGAACTTATTTTATGTACTGCTAATTGCTTTGTGTAATGCGGCATATAAGTTTGTGTTCATCGATAAAGGTGCATATGGAAAGTCACTAGAATCAACCGTGCTTAAAGATACAGTGCTCTGTACGGACTTCAAAATGGAAACCTGAACAATCTCCCACCACACAGGTCGTACATAGAATTTGATGAGTCAATGCCCTTTAAATTTGTAGCTAATAAGGGATTTGGTCTACCCCTTCATGTGCTGCGATCATTTCTTTCTTTCTTCCTTCTTCTTTTCCTACCACTTGCTCCCACACCTGTGGGGTCGCACATGTGGATTTGGCCCTGTTTTACGGCCGGATACCCTTTCTGACGCCAGCCCGATATGGAGGGATGTAAGCACAATTGCGTGTTTCTGTGGTGGTTGGTAGTGTAGTGTGTTATCTGAATATGATGAAGAGAGTGTTGGGACGGACACATACACTCAGTCCTCGAGCCAGAAGAATTAATCAGAAGCGATTAAAATCCCCGACCCGGCCGGGAATCGAACCTGGGACCTTCTGAAACGAAGGCCAGTACGTTGACCATTCATGCAACGAGTTGGAATTTTTTACTTTCTTTCTTTCTTTTTCTTTCTTTCTTTCTTTCTTTCTTTCTTTCTTTTTTAATCTGTTTACCCTCCTGGGTTGGTTTTTCCCTCGGATTCAGCGAGGGATCCCACCTCTGCCTCCTTAAGGTCAGTGTCCTGGATCGTGAGACTTTGTATCTGGGATACAACTGCGGAGGCGTACCAGTATCTCGCCCACGTGGCCTCACCTGCTAAGCTGAACAGGGGCATTGTGGGGGTAATGAGAAGATTGGAAGGAACAGACAAGGAAGTGGCCGTGGCCTTAAGTTAGGGACCTTCCCGTCATTTGCCTGGAAGAGAAGTGGGAAACCACTGAAAAAGACTTCGAGGATGGCTGAGGAGGGACTCTACTCAGTTGACCTCCCGAGGCTGAGTGGACCCCGTTCCCGCCCATGTACCACTTTTCAAATTTCGTGGCAGAGCCGGGAATCTAACCCGGGACGTCGGGAGTGGCAGCTAATCACACTAACCACTACAGCACTGAGGCGGATTGTTACTATTTTACTGATATTATTTGCTATCACTTTTGTTGTAATTGCATGCACAGGATTTCTCTTCTGTTATATACAAAATTAAGGCATAGGCTACTTGCATATTATTTTCCATCACTTAAGTGACTGAGTGGCTCAGACGGTTGAGACGCTGGCCTTCTGACCCTAACTTGGCAAATTCGATCCTGGCTTAGTCCGGTGGTATTTGAAGGTGCTCAAATACGACAGCCTCGTGTCGGTAGATCTACTGGCACGCAAAAGAACTCCTGCGAAACTAAATTCCGGCACCTCGGCGTCTCCAAAAACCGTAAAAGTAGTTAGCGGGACGTAAAGCAAATAACATTATTATTAACTAAACAATTAAATACTGATTTTAATAGATGAACTCATTTGTATACTTACATACGCAAATAGTTCAAGTAGGCCTAGTGTATATCATGATATAAAACTAAAAATTAATTTTTCTCTCTCCTGAAAAATGACTGATTTGTTGGTGACATCGTTATTCCGGGGAGGCTTTTAATTACAGACTTTCACGGGCACGCACATAGTTGCAAAAATGGCGTAATTTCCATAGATCACATGTGAACATCACGCTAGCAGAGGACTTAGTGAAAGTGTATCGTTTTGCACAATTTTTGACGAGAGAGGGATGGTGTTCAAATCTAAGATACTTCGACGGTAGGTGGATTGTTTGAACTGAACACTGCTTCAGGGCCTACAACAAGGCTATCAGATATTTACGAGACAAGTTTGCCAATTACCTTAGCAGTGAGGAACATGTAGTTTCATGGCAAATGGATCGTATTTAGAGACATAGGTATTACGTCTACAGCTCTGTGCAGAAATTAAACATTTCTCTTAGATCGACATCAAATATAGAATTGTAACACTACATGTGTTTCGTAATTTTTAACACAATGACATCATCTTTGCTGAAAATGTTCTGTTTTCTTCCAATAAATTAATACAATTTACTTAAAATATAAGGAAAACGCTTACCTATCTCGTTCCTCTCTGCTGGTGTGTTGTCATCAAACTCAGAGAAGAATCTCGATGTATGCTATGCCACGCGTTTCTTCGTTCAGTTTTGTTTCCAGCAGGCATCTTCAATCGAGAGCGAAATGCCTTCGGAGCCAGTTTGCTTCCCGCTCTCGAGGAACGAGAGCAGCTTAGCGAGCAAGTAGGGGAAGTGCATGACGTAGTATGTACTGAAGGCCAGTGGCCCAAGTACAGTACGACCACGGTATGCAACCCGCCAGCCTGCTGCTCTCTTGTCACGTGACAAACGCCCATCCCGAGCGGAGCAAGTAACATCGGCTCCCTAGACGTCTGGACTAAAGCATTGCAAATCGCAGGATGCATTTCCACCTCACATAGCAGATCTTTCGTGTTCAGTTTAAAATCTACTAACCTCAATAGGGCAACTTCCCTCCACGTTTGCACTCATATATGACAATGAACGCAGTAGCCTCACGACGTCCTCAATTACATCAAAGGGCTTAATCCTGTTACGCAATTTGATTACACGGACCGGATCAAAGTGAAGTGGACACTGAGAAATAGCTGCATCTGGTAGCACCGTGTGAAAGCTCTCATTACAAATACTGTAATGCTTTGACTGGAGTGGTGGCGACTCCAAGTTGCGGCTACTAGTTCCACGAGTGAGCGACACTCGACGACTGTTTCCAGGTCCGGCAACTGCAGTCGCTACGCATGAAAGCTCTATTAAAATAATACTCCACTGTAAGCTGCCACAACCAATTTCCGCCACTAGCTGCCTCTTAGCAGTTACCCTCAAGAGCTTGCAAAATGTTCACAAAACACTCGAAGAGGGCGGAAATATTTGCAAAGTTCCACTGCATCTGGGGAATTATTTTGAAGCTTATCGCACCTTCTTGAACTATTCAGAGGGCTGAGAAACACACGTTTCCACGTAATGTTATGTATTTTATGCTCAACGATGCCGAAATATAAATATTATATGCCAGAAAACTGAATGAGGCTCATTATAGTTCAAGTTTCATTATGATACAGGCTCTCCACCAATCAGAGTTCAGATTTTCGTTATGATACAGGTTGTCCACCAATCAGAGTTCATATTTTCATTACGATACAACTGTTTGACCAATTAGGTAAGGATAGCAAAAATCAAACATGTCGGACACACATATTAACATCAATACACCTTCTACTTCCAATATACCACAACCACACGGCATATACCCGCAAATTCACTTCACCAACTGTACACTAAATAATTTGTATTTGAAATATTTTTTTATTTTTGCTAGGGGCTTTACGTCGCACCGACACAGATAGGTCTTATGGCGACGATGGGATAGGAAAGGCCTAGGAGTTGGAAGGAAGCGGCCGTGAGCTTATTTAAGGTACAGCCCCAGCATTTGCCTGGTGTGAAAATGGGAAACCACGGAAAACCATCTTCAGGGCTGCCGATAGTGGGATTCAAACCTACTATCTCCCGGATGCAAGCTCACAGCCGCGCGCCTCTACGCGCACGGCCAACTCGCCCGGTATATTTGAAATAAAGCTAGGTTATGATAACCTTCTATCAAAGCTTTGAAAACATATGACATTGTCAAGGTCTCTGATCCACTGACGGAAAATCAATACAGTCGCTTAAGTGCGGCCAGTATCCAGTAATCGGGAGATCGTTGGTTCGAGCCCCACTGTCGGCAGCCCTGAAGATGGTTTTCCGTGGTTTCCCATTTTCACACAGGCAAATGCCGGGGCTGTACCTTAATTAAGGCCACGGTCACTTCCTTCAACTTCCTAGGCCTTTCCCATCCCATCGTCGCCATAAGACATATCTGTGTCGGTGCGACGTAAAGCAAATAGAAAAAATAATCAATAACCCAGCGCATGTGCTCTGCGCTCTGTTCAGTAAACGCAACTGTCAAGCGACATCTCAACAGAAATTCATGAACATTTAAAAAAATTGAGTTATAATTATCGTCGAGCATAAACAGTCGTATGCAACTATGATCATGTAGCACGTTTAAGACATTGAAGGTATGCTAAATACAAAATATATCAAGTATCAATCCATGCCTCGAGGAGCTTTCAGTGTTTCAGCTACGCCTGCCTCAGTGGGTTAAAGATGAGTATTTTGCAAAATCCTTCTCCTGTAATTGTTATACGAACAGTGGAAGTTCCAACTTAAAACCACGAATTTTGTTCCGCATAGCATCAATCAATTCTTTTTCCCTTTGCAAAGAAACAATTATATCTCTCAGATAATTTGTAATATCACTTTAAAAAGGCAAGGGCAACAGCACAGCGCGTGCATTCTTACATGACCGCAAGTACAGCGAGAGAGAATAGTGGATTAGCACGGCACTGCATCAGAGCCCCCTAGACCTCAAACCCTAAGTTGTACAAAATATGACATCGCTAGACCCTACGGAAGTTATCGCGCAATGTCGAAGTACAAAGACCTCCTTAAGGCCACAATGCAGACGAATATGTCACGTACCGAACTCGATAGCTGCAGTCGCTTAAGTACGGCCAGTATCCAGTATTCGGGAGATAGTTGGTTCGAACCCCACTGTCGGCAGCCCTGAAGATGGTTTTCCGTGGTTTCCCATTTTCACACCAGGCGAATGTTGGGGCTGTACCTTAATTAAGGCCACGGCCGCATCCTTCCCACTCCTAGCCCTTTCCTGCCCCATCGTCGCCATAACACCTATCTGTGTCGGTGCGACGTAAAGCAACTAGCAAAAAAAAAAAAAAAAAAAAAAAAGTCACGTCACATAATCATCCGGTAGTGTGGCTACACGCACTTTAAGTAACCTACTATACCAGCGACGGATCGATCACCAATTACTGGAAGTATTCACCACTTTTTCTGCCGTTTCTATTTACAACATCGTCTGACAAATAATGAACGAAACAATCGCTTTGATTTTATGCTTAATTCCGTCTTGGCTTTTCAAAACATTTCTTCGTTGATAATTTTATTAAGCAGCACTGACTCGCGACAATGACTGGTGGAAGGAAGCGACTGTGGCTTTGATTAAGGTGCATCCTCAGCATTTTCTTGGTATGAAAATAAGACAACAAACAAAACCATTTTCAGGGCTGCCGACAGTGGGGTTCGAACCCACTATTTCCCAATTTGAAGCTCACAGCTGCTCGCCCCTAACCGTACGGCCAACTTGCTCAGTAAATAGCTTTCGAACTATACCCTGGAGAAAATAATCAGAATTTGGAAAGAAAAATTTAATGATCCCAATAAGTTTGGGGAGAAAAAGTAAAGGTGTTGAAATAAAATGCCTGGCGTTTGCAGATGTTCTCACTATACTTTCGGAAAGTCCAACAAGTGCGGCAATACAAATCAATCTTTTACAAGAAATATCAAACAAAACAGGTTTGATAATCTTTGTACAGTGATCCAAATTTAATTACGAACGCTCCAAAATTGTTCATGACAGATACTGGTCGAATCAAGAAAGTGATGAAACTTAAATATTTGGAGGGAGCTGATTGAAGAAAATGGCTTAGAAAAGTCTGCAATAGAAGAAAGGATATGCAAGGTGGAAGGAGTGTATGGTTTTACTAAGCATTTTTACAATGAAATGTACTTATGTCTTTAAATAAGACACTGTAATACACTAGTAAAACCTTAATACATGAGTATTGAATTATAGATTAAATAAGATAGAAGTATTAGAAAGAAGAATCATCAGGAAAGCCCTGGATCGAATAAAAACTACAAAATTGTGAAAATTAAGAAGTAATGAGTCCGCCTCTGTGGTGTAGTGGTTAGTGTGATTAGCTGCCACTCCCCATAGGCTGGGATTCGATTCCCACCTCAGCCAACCTCGAAGTGACTTTCCGTGGTTTCTCATTTCTTCTCCAGACTAACGCCGGGATGGTACCTAAATTAAGGCCATGGCTGCTCTCTTCTCTCCCCCAAAAGGTCCCTGTTCAGCATAGCAGATAAGGTCGTCTGGGCGAGGCACTGGTCCTCCTGTCCATCTGTATCCCCGATCCAAAGTCTCGCGTTCCATGTCACTGCCCTTGAGGAGATAGAGGTGGGATCCTTCACTGAGTCCGAGGAAGAAACCAACGCCGGACTGTAAAAGGATAAGAAAGAAGTACGGAAACCTGTTTAGAACATAAAAAGCATAACGGATACATTAAAAAAGAGACCATAATTTTGGCCATGCCTTTAACAAAGATATTCAAGTACATTTGTGAGTAAAAGTCAACAACAACCTGGATTAAAGAAGTCAAGAAAGATTTGGAACGAAGTAGAAATCAAAGAAAGGAGTGTGTTTAGAAATAATGTGTTAAATATGGAAGGATTGTAAGGCGAAACAGAAAAAAACTAATAAAGTGATCTGAGGAGATTAGAAAACACCGCTTAAAAACAGAGATATACCGGAAGAAAGGAAGTGGAAATATCGATGGCAGAGGAATTGAAATTGACTCATGATTCCAGTAGGCATACTCGTTCTTTTTCTTCTCCTTTTTAATCTGCTTACCCTCCAGGGTCGGATTTTCCCTCGGACTCAGCGAGGGCTCCCAACTCTATCGCCTCAAGGGCAGTGTCCTGTAGCTTCAGACTATGGGTCCGAGATACCAATGGGGAGGATGACCAGTACCTCACCCAGGCGGCCTCACCTGCTATGCTGAGCAGGGGCCTTGCGGGCGGGATGGGAAGATTGGAAGGGACAGACAAGGAAGAGAAAAGGAAGCAGGCGTGGCATTAAGTTAGGTACCATCCCGGAATTTGACTGGAGGAGAAGTGGGAAACCACGGAAAAGCACATCCAGGATGGCTAAGGTGGGAATCGATCTCACCTCCTCTCAGTTGACCTCCCGAGGCTGAGTGAACCCTGTTCTATCCCTCGTACAACCTTTCAAATTTCTTGGCAGAGCCGGGAATCGAACCGGGGGGTCAGGGGGTGTCAGCTAATCACACTAACCACTACAACACAGAGGCGGACAACTTACAGTCAAGTCCCGTAATACTTCATGGGCTGCCTTTCTCGTTTACTATCGGGCTGAGTGGCTCAGAAGTTTGTGGCGCTGGGCCTCTGACCCCAACTTGGCAGGTTCGATCCTGGCTCAGTCCGGTGGTATTTGAAGGTTCTCAAATACGTCAGCCTCGTGTCAGTAGATTTACTGGCACGTAAAAGAACTCCGGCGGGACTAAATTCCGGCACCTCGGCGTCTCCGAAAACCGTAAAAGAGTAGTTAGTGGGACGTAAAACAAATAACAGTATTATTATTATCTCGTTTACTTTTTTACCATGAAGATTTATTGACTGCAGAATAAAAAGTACTGACTCCGACGTGATTCGAACACGCAACCTTCTGATCTGGAGTCAGACGCGCTACCATTGCGCCACGGAGCCACTGGGAACTTGCGGGTTTGTAGAATAATTATTAACGACACATGTAAGTCCAGCGGCCAGGAAATAATAATTATAAAGAAGAATAACGATAGAACTTGAGCACCGTTCCATCAATTTATTCTGTAACTTTGGATGAGGAATCTTATAAATATTACCTCATAGGACATGTAGGGAAGGTAAACGTGTTTATTGCCACTCCTGGAGACTCTCCACCCAGTCGGGTAATAAAACTGCGACGTTTTGAAAAGGGAGACGAAGGAACCCATCCTTCATTATGGCGTCATTCCCATAATTCACTACAGACACTATGAAATTCACTATGAAAACTCGTAAACGAATGGTGATAGCGGTTCTGCTCCCAGGGAATACTAGGGTTCTGTATGCCGTTTAGCGGCCTAACCTGGAAGCTGACGGACCCAGACGACCCAGAACCGTTTACTTCTTCTTCTTAATCTGCTTACCCTCCAGGGTCGGCTTTTCCCCCAGACTCAGCGAGGGATCCCACCTCTACCGCCTCAAGGGCAGTGTCCTGGAGCTTCAGACAGCGGGTCGGGGATACAACTGGGGAGGATGACCAGTACCTCACCTGCTATGCTGAACAGGGGCCTTGCGGGGGGATGGGAAGATTGGAAGGGATATGCAAGGAAGAGGGAAGGAAGCGGCCGTGGCCTTAAGTTAGGTACCATCCCGGAATTTGCCTGGAGGAGAAGTGGGAAACCACGGAAAACCACTTCCAGAAAGGCTGAGGTGGGAATCGAACCCACCTCTACTCAGTCGTCCTCCCGAGGCTGAGTGGACCCCGTTCCAGCCCTCGTACCACTTTTCAAATTTCGTGGCAGAGCCGGGAATTGAACCCGGGCCTCCGGGGTGGCAGCTAATCACACTAACCACTACACCACAGAGGCGGACACCGTTTACTTGCTGTGCAAATATGGACTGTCCAGACCAATGATCTAACAAATATAGATCAATGGTCTTGTCATTCGTCGGACTAAACCAAAGCAGACCAATGGTCTCGTCACCGTCACTTTCAAGTTTTATCCAGTCTCGAACATAGAATGGGAATTATTTATTTATTTTTTGTTAACATATTGACATTCGGTCTGTAAGACCATGCTGCCAGATCTGTACTGCCCCATTTTTCCGCTCCAGCTCAGCCTGCGCACGAGAGATCCCAAAGATGGACTGTTCGTTCACGGGCTGTCCTTCTTTAGAGGCATTTGAAAGGTGTAGGATTGACGACCAAGGAAAACACAAATCAAAACTACAGGCTTTACATTTATTATATACGTCATCTTTAAAATATGATTACCAAACATTCGTGCTGACTCCAAAATTTTACATTTCACGTAGACAATATTGGATTTGACTGTACAATTGATCTGGAATTGTTCTTCATTTCCGTAGGCAAAAGATTATCCGCTGGAAGAATAACAAAATCAAAAATAGGACTCCACTGGCTCCAAAAATCAAATAATTGAGGAAACGTTGTCCTGGCATAATCATTTCCTAACAAAAAAATCAAAGGTCCGCCTCTGTGGTTAGTGTGATTAGCTGCCACCCACCGGAGGTCCAAGTTCGATTCCCGGCTCTGCCACGAAGTTTGAAAAGTGGTACGAGGGCTGGAACGGGGTCCACTCAGCCTCGGGAGGTCAACTGAGTAGAGATGGGTTCGATTCCCACTCAGCCATCCTGGAAGTGGTTTTCCGTGGTTTCCCACTTCTCCTCCAGGCAAATGCCGGGATGGTACCTAACTTAAGGCCACGGCCGCTTCCTTCCCTCTTCCTTGTCTATCCCTTACAATCTTCCCATCCCTCAGCAAGGCCCATGTTCAGCATAGCAGGTGAGGCCGCCTGGGTGAGGTACTGGTCATTCTCCCCAGTTGTATCCCCAGACCCAATGTCTCACGCTCCAGGACACTGCCCTTGAGGCGGTAGAGGTGGGATCCCTCGCTGAGTCCGAGGGAAAAATCAACCCTGGAGGGTAAGCAGATTAAGAAGAAAGAGAAGAAAAAATGAAATCCATCTACTTCCTCATATGTACACATTAACTCAGACTTTCAGTCAACTATGTGGTGAATAACTTGTTATTAATTATTATTTCTTTCCATTACGGCTCCAATCTAGATAATTGTTAACTTCAATCATCAATTAACATACATGTCGGGAATCCAATAATTAATAAATTATTTACCATTGCTAACTAACCAATTGCCTAATTGAAGATTAATTACGTCAAGATTTGACTTTAAGATCACTGATAATTTTTAGGACAAAATCCCTATTCGCGGATTATTCACTTCTACACTTCAAAACCTTATTCTTAACTGCACACATTCTCGTCTAATAACCTTATGTTGACTTGAGATTATTTACTTTAAATTAAACATA
The DNA here is from genome assembly GCF_040414725.1 of Anabrus simplex. NCBI lineage: Eukaryota > Metazoa > Arthropoda > Insecta > Orthoptera > Tettigoniidae > Anabrus > Anabrus simplex. Next base: position 310,867,519 of record NC_090270.1, read on the forward strand.
TTTCATCATCATCATCATCATCATCATCTGTTTACCCTCCAGGTTCGGTTTTTCCCTCGGACTTAGCGAGGGATCCCACCTCTACCGCCTCAAGGGCAGTGTCCTGGAGCTTCAGTCTCTTGGTCGGGGGATACAACTGGGGAGTATGACCAGTACCTCGCCCAGGCGGCCTCACCTGCTATGCTGAACAGGGGCCTTATGGAGGGATGGGAAGATTGGAAGGGATAGGCAAGGAAGAGGGAAGGAAGCGGCCGTGGCCTTAAGTTAGGTACCATCCCGGCATTCGCCTGGAGGAGAAGTGGGAAACCACGGAAAACCACTTCCAGGATGGTTGAGGTGGGAATCGAACCCACCTCTACTCAGTTGACCTCCCGAGGCTGAGTGGACCCCGTTCCAGCCCTCGTACCACTTTTCAAATTTCGTGGCAGAGCCGGGAATCGAACCCGGACCTCCGGGGGTGGCAGCTAATCACGCTAACCACTACACCACAGAGGCGGACATTAAACATATTTACTCGTTAAATTGGATAAGCCTACTTTAAATTTCCAGACAGTCAGCTTTTACATGGTTAAATCATTGCCTAAAAGCACACATGCAACAAATAAATACTGTAGATACCTTCACTAGAGAATTGAGATGCCGGCGGTTCACAGAGTAAGAGACTACACGAGGCTTGTACCAGAGCAACACAGAAGAAGCAAAATGAAGGAAGGCAACCGAGCGATGGCTGTTACCGCCATTGCACTTCCTCCCCACGAACATATTTATGAAAAAGAAAATGTTATGTAGTTATTTCATTATCTCACGGGGAAAAAAATGCCTTATCTTTTTATCTGTCTTTCATAATACATTACAAAGTAGAGTATAATATCCCTTAATCATGACGAATTATGGGTGTCTGAGAGAGGGTGGAGAGGTGTTCACTCCTTGTAGGGGTTCGTACCCCACTGTCGGCAGCCCTGAAAATGGTTTTCCGTGGTTTCCCATTTTCACACCAGGCAAATGCTGGGGCTGTACCTTAATTAAGGCCACGGCCGCTTCCTTCCCACTCCTAGCCCTTTCCTGTCCCATCGTCGCCATAAGACCCATCTGTGTCGGTGCGACGTAAAGCAACTAGCAAAAAAACTCCTTGTAGGTCAATAAGAGGAGTATTGTTTTCTTAACGTGGAATGGCCTATAGCACTTATATATGCTTCTTGACGTCAGTCTGTTTCCGTAGAGGAGCTGCCATCTGAAGGAGTTAGATGCTCAGGTTTATTTTTTGTTAACTGCTAGGGAGGAAATTTGCACTTGCTATAGACCCATCTGCCTTTATGTGTGAATAAGGCCATATCATAAATAAGCTTGTCCTCCCTCCATATTCTTAAGTGTGTATATTCGCCAAGATCCACGCAATCGGAAGTTGTAACCGAGAAGAAAAGGGGATGACTGCCATTATAATAATTCTTGTTTCCCTTTTCTCTACAGATTCCCCTCATCGTCTCCCTAAATACATTATTCAAAACTTCACCCTCTCTTGTGACAACAGTTCTCCCTGGTCACCCCCTCTATATTCTCTCAGCAATATTCTGAGCGACAAGCTGCTTCAGAACCCCCTAACTGCGATTCTCGACATACATTCATCCTGCAACCAACGCCACAATCATGCCGGAACACTGAATTCCCCTCTTCTCGCATGCCTACAGCTGTTTCCTATAATTTAGATGCTTCCGTAAACTTCCTCCGGAATCTGTCTCCAAAATACACGATGCTCTCTTTAAGATGGTGCGGTTTCAGCCATACGTCTCCTGAGTCCAGCAAGGCTTGAATATTCTTATTCTAACTCGACTTTCCTCATTACTACGGAGCCGTGATCCCATAAAATGTGAAGTACGGTTCTCCACTTAGACCGGTCTTGTACTTCCTGTTGAGAGTTGTATGTGCGTGTGATTGGTAATTGAAAAATTAAAAATGGTTCTGTTAATTTTATATAATGTAAACCTAAGGGTAGTTGATAAGTGCGTAAATTGTAAATGTGTGTGTGCAAGTGTCTGTGTGAGAGAGAAAAGAGGACTGAATTAACGAGCTAATAAGCTAATAAGCTGCAGATTGTGTGGGTGTGTAACTTAAGCTCAATTAGGAAAAGTAGTATAATTAGTAATAGGCAGCCTCAATATTATTTGTTGTATTGTGGTTGAGTGTAAGAGAGGTCCGGGTGGCCTAACTTCGCCACATGAAAGAAGCCATAATAAATAAATAAATAAATAAATAAATAAATAAATAAATAAATAAATAAATAAATAAATAAATAAATATTCTCCTTCCCGACTCGTGTATGAGCTGCGCAGAGAGGGATTTTATGTGGAAGAGCTAAGGATACAGTTGTTACTTCCAGCAACAACACCCTATATATATCTGCTTCGAGACCTACGATCGAAGAAGGCTGCCATCTGGGAAGATTTCTACTCTACCGATGCCATGCTAAATCGCGAGTGGGTTCTTTTTGTTTTTGCTACGGGGTTTACGTCGCACCCACACAGATAGGTCTTATGGCGACGATGGGATAGGAAAGGCCTAGGAGTTGGAAGGAAGCGGCCGTGGCCTTAATTAAGGTACAGCCCCAGCATTTGCCTGGTGTGAAAATGGGAAACCACGGAAAACCATCTTCAGGGCTGCCGATAGTGGGATTCGAACCTACTATCTCCCGAATGCAAGGTCACAGCCGCGCGCCTCTACGCGCACGGCCAACTCGCCCGGTACGCGAGTGGGTTCAAGATGGATATGAACTGCGATACTTGCTGGCAAGGTTCTCGTTCATGGGTTCCATTATAAACTATGCAATATAAAGCATTATCATGAACCAGGTTTGAACTGTGTATGTTCAAGATGTGGTGCACACTGTACTAGGTACCATGTTTTAAGTTGTAAACAGCGATCGGAATCACTGGTGAAATTTTGTAACGAAGATTAATATTTTGTATATTAATTCTTTGCACATTGTGCGCATTAAACAAATTATTATAAATAAATAAAGAGATATTCCAGTGAAGTATTTTATTTGCTCCAAATACCTCAATGGTGCTTTCTGCCTCTGAACTGCTGTCCGAATTTTCCTTTCTTGTTTTCCTCTAAATTTTTAGTTAGTGTTATGCCTCCAATAAGCGAGCTTTCCTATGCGTATGATGTTTCATGCTTAGTTACTGTGTTATAGTGTTTTAATTTAGCATTCCGAGATATTTCCTTTTTTGTTGTAGGGCTACCTGTTCCGTGTGATTCTATAGGCTTTTTGTAATTTTGAAATCATCTCTCTGTTTGCTTCGATGATTTCCCCTAAGTACTTGCAATTATTTACCTGAGGGATTTTGCCAAACTTAGTTACCACAGGTTCTTTCTCTAAGTATCCACGAGTTCCTTCCATGTATTATTACTATTATACTCGAAAAAGTAAACATATAATCGTACACCGATCAATTGTGATGTGTGCCGTATTTATCGGACTGCCTTTTTGCATGAGGAAGTATCTCAGGAACCTGCTCCTAATGGGATATGGGATAGGCAATGACGCTTCGTCGAGCGGCGAGTGTTCAACCACGCAGTACACAAATGTCACATGTAGTTAAAATATGAGCAAATATTGTTTTGAAAATGTGTCTCCCACTAATTCATAGCAGTTTGCAAACTGGAGCTGACAGAAACATTTCAAACACGTCATTCGTTCGCTGGAATGAATTCTCTAACAAGTGTCAACATAATGGAGGCTACACGTGTGTCTATGTCAAACACTCTAGGACGAACGAATACTCTCCCATCGTGGCTGTTTTATCCAAGTGCCATCCAGTTGTCTAACAGACTTACAACTACCGGCTTTCTGGGACTTTGGTGATGATTCTAGTTGTAGCTTTAACTCGTGCCTATCAAATATCTTTTGACTTCTTTGTATTCTTACAGCTCATTGCAGGGTTAAACACTAGTAAATCTTAAACCTTCTTCTTCTTGTAGCACCTTCTCCATTACTGAAAGTTGGCCACAATCACAAGGAAGTCTGCGCGATGTTAGGCTGCCCTCATCAGTCTACTAGAATCCAGTCCTGTCCAATCGTATAAGTTCCTCAGCCAAAGAGTGCTTCATTCGACCACGACCCCTCCGCCCATCAATTTTACCCTGCATGATCAATTCAAATAGGTTGAACTTTCCATTCCTCATAATATGCCCATAGGCTGTTTTCCTTTGATCTTACACATCACTATGAGTTCCCTCCTCATACGTCTGACCGCAGTAGCGTTGGAGACGTGGTCGGTCCACGAGATCCGCAACATCCTTCGGAATACCCACATCTCGAAGGCATTTATTCTCTTAATGGTGTTAAAGTTCAGAGTCCATGTTTCGGCGCCGTACAGAAGCACTCAATATACATAGCATCTGACGAAGTTGTGACGTGTCTCCAAGCTGAGGATTCTGTCACACAGTATATCCCTCATTTTCAGAAAGCTAGCACGAGCCATTTCTATTCGTACAGGGATCACTAAATCCGAATCAAAGTCCTCGGTAATGCGGCTGTCAACGTACTTTCGCACTTGTTATACTTGTCCCCCATAAAAAATTAAATCATGTGAATAAAACAATTATATTCATATTTACAGGGATAATTACATGAACTGAGCTTCCGTGGCTCAGACGGCAGCGCGTCGGCCTCTCACCGCTGGATACCGTGGTTCAAATCCCGTGAGATTTGTGCTGGACAAAGCGGAGGCGGGACAGGTTTCTCTCCGGGTACTCCGGTTTTCCTTGTCATCTTTCATTCCAGCAACACTCTCCATTCTCATTTCATAGCATTTATCACTCATTAATAAATCACCTTGGGAGTGGCGACCCCATTGTAATAACAGCCTATATATGTTTCATTCATTACATCCCTGACCCGGTCAATGACTGGAAAATATGCTGCAGGTTTTAATTTTCATTCAATTACATGAAATACAAACATTGCAGCTATTCCAGTTATGCAGAAAAAAACCGTTTATTTTAACGTCGCATTTGACGACGTACTGTATATAACGGTGAAATCTAACGGTCACGCTTAAATCCTATATAAACCCTGTATTTAAAAAATCGCTCAGTACGACATCGACGAAAAGTAGTACGTATTTACAATGCAGATATTGTGGAGTATCATCCAAGTCAGGATGAGATTGATGAATGCATTCCTGAGTTGTCGTCCTGTAGAACAGGGTCAAGTGATGGTAGTCAGGAGGATAGACCTTCAAAACGTCGGAATTTGGTCCGGTGGACTAGTATGAAACAAGCAATGAAGTTTGTTGCTGATTCCACGAGACCTATAAGATCGCCGAGTATTTAATTTTAATTTCTAGCCTTGTAAGGCAGACCCTCCGATGAGGGAGGGCGGCATCTGTCATGTGTAGGTAACTGCGTGTTATTGTGGTAGAGGATAGTGTTATGTGTGGTGGATGTGTTGCAGGGATGTTGGGAACACCCAGCCCCCGAGCCATTGAAATTAACCAATTAAGGTTAAAATCACCGACACGGCCGGGAATCGAACCCGGGACCCTCTGAACCGAAAGCCAGTACGCTGACCATTCAGCCAACGAGTCGGACATCGCCGAGTATGATTCGTCGGAATGGAAGGTAAGATTACAAGAAGCAAATTTTAGCAGAATTCATATTTGTTAGCCATATTCCGAATATCTTATTGGTATAAATTTTTCTGTCTCTTCTTTATAGAAGAGCAACGGTACTAATGTAATGTACTTTGGAAACATTAAGGTGTAAGTAATATACTTTCTTAGTGATAGGCCATTTATGAAGTGTACTGATAGTTGATTTAAAATATTAAATTTTATAAAATTGCAGATGATATACTGTAAACTAGGCCTACTGTTCCTTAGAAATATGGAAATTATTTCAAAATTTTGGCCCCGATAGTAGCCGTGGCACCAACACTGATGTTGCGCCATATTCCCTCTCACTTTTACTTACTCTACTGTTTCTCACCTTGTGTGTAGATGTAGTCGATCATGAAGCTGTTTTTGTCGTAGTTAAAAATAAATGTGACAGAAAGGAAGGTCTTAAAAAGTAGGACTATTAGGTAGTACCATATGGCTGATAAAGCAGGCATGAGGCAGTTTCTAAAATGTAACTATGATCGGTGAAAACGGTAAATAAAAATGTGAACAGACTCTGGGATGGGTTTAAAGAAATTGTAGAGGAATGCGAAAACAGGTCTGTACCTTTAAGGGTGGTAAGGAATGGTAAAGACCCACCTTATTATAATAGAGAAATAAAGAGAGTAAGAAGGAGGTGCAGACTGGAAAGGAATAGAGTTAAAAATGGCTGTGGAAGTAAGGAGAAATTGAAGGAACTTACTAGAAAATTGAATCTAGCAAAGAAGGCAGCTAAGGATAACATCATGGCAAGCACAATTGGAAGTCATACAAATTTTAGTGAAAAATGGAAGGGTACGTATAGGTATTTTAAGGCAGAAACAGGTTTCAAGAAGGACATTCCAGGAATAATTTAATGAACAAGGAGAGTGTGTATGTGAGGATCTTCAAAAGGCAGAAGTATTCAGTCAGCAGTATGTAAAGATTGTTGGGTACAAGGATCATGTCGAGATAGAGGAGGAGACTAAGGCTAAAGAAGTATTAAAATTTACATATGATAACAATGACATTTACAATAATATAAAAAATATGAAAACTAGAAAAACGGCTGGAATTAATAAGATTTCTGGGGATATACTAAAGACAATGGGTTGGGATATAGTATCATATCTCAAGTACTTTTTTGATTATTGTTTGGTCAGAGGAGCTATACCAGATGAATGGAGAGTTGCTATAGTAGCCCCTGTGTATAAAGGAAAGGGTGATAGACATAAAGTTGAAAATTACAGGCCAGTAAGTTTGACATGCATTGTATGTAAGCTTTGGGAAGGCATTCTTTCAGATTATATTAGACATGTTTGTGAAATTAATAACTGGTTCGATGGAAGGCAGTTCGGTTTTAGGAAAGGTTAATCAACTGAAGCTCAACTTGTAGGATTCCAGCATGATACAGCAGATATCTTGGGTTCAGGAGGTCAAATGGACTGTATCACGATTGACCTGTCTAAAGCATTTGATAGGGTGGATCATGGGAGACTGCTGGCAAAAATGAGTGCAATTGGACTAGACAAAATAGTAACTGAATGGGTTGCTATATTTCTATAAAATAGATCTCAGAGAATTAGAGTAGGTGAAGCTTTATCTGACCTCGTAATAATTAAGAGGGGAAATCCTCAAGGCAGTATTGTCGGACCTTTATGTTTTCTTATATATATAAAGGATATGATTAAAGGAGTGGAATCAGAGGTAAGGCTTTTTGCGGATGATGTTATTCTCTATAGAGTAATAAATAAGTTACAAGACTGTGAGCAAGTGCAAAGTGACCTCGAAAATGTTGTGAGATGGACAGCAGGCAATGGTATGTTGATAAACGGGGTTAAAAGTCAGGTTGTGAGTTTCACAAATAGGAAAAGTCTTCTCAGTTTTAACTACTGCGTTGATGGGGCGGAAGTTCCTTTTGGGGATCATTGTAAGTATCTAGTTGTTAATATAAGGAAAGATCTTCATTGGGATAATCACATAAATGGGATTGTAAATAAAGGGTACAGATCTCTGCACATGGTTATGAGGGTGTTTAGGTGTTGTAGTAAGGATGTAAATGAGAGGGCATATAAGTCTCTGCTAAGACCACAACTAGAGTTTGGTTCTAGTGTATGGGACCCTCACCAGGATTACCTGATTCAGGAACTGGAAAAATTCAACGAAAAGCAGCTGGATTTGTTCTGGGTGATTTCCGACAAAAGAGTAGCGTTTCAAAAATGTTGCAAAGTTTGGGCTGGGAAGAATTGGGAGAAAGGAGAGGAGTTGCTCGACTAAGCGGTATGTTCCTATCTGTCAGTGTAGAGAAGGCGTGGAATGACATTAGTAGACGAATAAGTTTGAGTGGTGTATTTAAAAGTAGGAAAGATCACAATATGAAGATAAATTTGGAATTCAATACGACAAATTGGGGCAAATATTCGTTTATAGGAAGAGGAGTTAGGGACTGGAATAACTTAGCAAGGGAGATGTTCAATAAATTTTCAATTTCTTTGCAATCATTTAGGAAAAGGCTAGGAGAACAGCAGATAGGGAATCTGCCACCTGGGCGACTGCCCTAAATGCATATTAGTATTGATTGATTGATTGATTGATTGATTGATTGATTGATTGATTGATTGATTGATTGATTGATTGATTGATTGATTAATACGACATCTTCTCTATATAAAATAGTATGTTCGTATATTTGAGAACTCGAAAACTGCTTGACCAATTTCGCTGAAAACTTCACAATTTTTTCTATTACTAGGGGGTCATGAAGTGGTTTGAACGAAATCGGATATGTAGAATTATTATTATGAGTAATTTTATGCAATTTAATTAAATTGCAAAGCCGCACCCAGATTGGATCGACTTGATGGACAAGTCGCTATACGACAGCAGCTTACGCTATATCATGATAGTCCGGTAATAAATGCTGTATATACGAGGATGGGAACACGCCGCCATGTTTTATAAATTACCTTTCTTGGGAGCAGGTTCATTCTTATGTCTGTTATTTGAAAATAGCAATCCAACATGCCATGGTCGAGATGTACTTTCATGTCATAAGACCAGCTCTGATAGGTCTGCCCAGTTTGAAGAATGTAAAATAATGTGCAAAATATTTAAGAAACTTTGAAAAATAATATAGAGGTAATAAATGCTGTATATACGAGGATGGGAACACGCCGCCATGTTTTATAAATGACCTTTCTTGAGAGAAGGTTCATTCTTATGTCCGTTATTTGAAAATAGCAATCCAACATGCCATGGTCGAGATGTACTTTCATGTAATAGGACCAGCTCTGATAGGTCTGCCCAGTTTGAAGAATGTAAAATAATGTGTAAAAGATTTAAGAAACTTTGAAAAATATAGAATATTAATAGTGGAATGACACGAGTTATCACCCACTCCTAGCGAAAGCAAATGGGGGTTCCTAACGAACAAAGTCGTGTCTACTAATCTATCTATAGGTCTATATATAAATGTCATTGTATGTGGGTATGTATGTATTACATTTCCTAAACCACTGGAGCGATTTCAACCAAACTTGATACACATGTGACATGAGACAAACCTCGTAGGGAAAAGACACCACAAGCATGCTTAAAGGCGTAGTGCGAGGGAGGGGGAGTGAAATATAAAAATAATCGAAAATACTGTCGAATCCATACATTTCGGGTTCGCTGATGTGAATAGTGACGCTCCGGATTTTTTATCCCTTAGGTCTAATCCATAGTTTTCGGGGTCGCTGAGCTGAAGAGTGACACTTCAGATTGTTTAAAGTCCAATTTCAGTCTCGTTTCAGGTGAAAGTGAGGGGGGAGGATGATAACATAATCGAAAATAGTGTCAAATCCACAGTTCCCGGGGGCGCTGGGTTGAATAGTGACACTCCGGACTTTTTATCCCTTACGGGTGGGGGTCGAAGTTGGAAATATAAAAATAATCGAAAATAGTGTTAAATCCATAGTTTTCGCTGTCATTGAGATGAATAGTGACACTCCAGATTTTTTAAGTCCAAGTTCATCACCCTTTTGGGTGGAGGGCGAGGGTGGAATGAGATGTAAAAATAATCAGACATAGTGGTGGAATCCATACGTCTCCGGGTCGCTGAGATGTATAGTGACCCTCCGGGTATTTTATAGCCCATATTCAGCACCCTTTGGTGTGGGGGGCGAGGGGGTGTAAGACAAAAGTAATGGAAAATATTGTCAGATCTATAGTTTTCGGGATCGCTGAGATGAACAGTGACACTCTGGATTTTTCATCCCTTAGGGGTGGAGCTCAAGTGGGGGAGGTGAGATATAAAAACTAACCGCGTGGGGATAAGACACTCTTAGGAGATGGCGTGAGGTATAAAATTCGGAACTAGTGTCGAATCCACAGTTTTCGGGGTCGCTGAGGTGAATAATGCTACCCAGGAAATTTTAAACGTTCCAGTTCAGCCCCTCTTTGCATAGGGGATGAGAAAGTGTAAAAAATAAAATGACAAAAATGACGGAGTTTATGGATGTATGTGTGTATATTCCAGCATAGCTGACAACTAAATTTCGTGCAAATATTACTATGCGTGAAAAATACGGTGTGGACAAAACACCCTGAAAAGCCATTGTAAATAAAAACTGTACCGGGAGGTACACCTCAACGCCGCGCATTCAAATTTGGCGCCTAAATGATCTCCTCTATCGAACTCTAGAGTTTTCAGTTTGTGAGCTGAGTGCTCAGAAATTGTAAAACGTGGGGCTTGAAGCCCATATTGTTAAATTGTCTCTAAATTTTGGATTTTCTTGTTTTGGTTAAAACCTTGTCATTTTAACTAACGCTTCACTGTAATAAAATGAGCTAAAGTTGAATTTAAAAAAAAGGAAATATAACCTTCAGTTTAACTTTTATTTTTTTATTTTCTTGGCATTTGTAGTTAGACCCATTCACCCCTGCACCTTCTTTCACCTCTGCTGTTCCCCAGATACCTCGGAACAAGTGGTAGCAGAGCGTGGTTTGAATGGGTCTCAATTAAGCCCCTTTTGACGGCTAAACATTGCTTTTGATTTGAACTCTAACAAATTTCTCAGTCGCTGGAATTATCTGTTCCGATCTTTTAAAATTGTAAATTTTGTAATGTTCCTGTCATCATGTCCGGCCCTCACGAAGTCCTCCATCCCGGCTATTTGCGCAAGGAGAAATTAATTTATGAATTAGCTATTAGAAATGTTCAATCTGGAGGCACGGTTGCGGCCGATACCACCAAGCTTAAAGAATCCCTTGGATTGCCAATTAGTATCCCAAACTTCGGAGAGACAGATATTAATGAGGCTCTCTCCACGATCACGGACAACACTACTGAGCTTACATCCGTAGTTTGTTTTTTGAAGTAGGTGATCCATCCCCTAATCAACTTAAAAGAGTACAAGGTAGACTGTTCCATTTTTACCATAGAGTTATTGATCTATTTAATCTTAAGTTAAACGACGTTCAGGGTAAGGAGGCTAGTGCTCTTGTTGAACACCTTTCTAAAATGTCCAGTAAGGTTAGTCAATTTTTATCTGGATCTGCTACTCCCAAAACTGACCAGCCCACTGTGGTAAACATAGCTAGCGAGGAGAATTCTTCCAAGGGTGAAGAAGGTAGAAAATCTGTGGCAACTCAACAAACTTCTGCCCCATTAGAAAATGAATCTGAGCGTCGTACCTCAATCCCACCATTTGTGTTGAATAATGTGGTCTCCGAAACAGCTTTTCCTCCACTTAGGCCTTTACCTACTATGTCACCCGCGTTCAGTAGATTGGCTCATCCTTTAGCGATGTTGCTTAGGGGTATTTCTAAGTTATCCGTTAACTCTACTAGTGATTTCACTTCATTTTTAAGATTTTTAGTCTAGTTACAGGATCACGCTCTTGTCTTTTCTCTTTCTCCATGTCAAATTCTTCAAATTACTTACCCCTCCTCCATAGGTGTCCTCTCGGACAAGTTCGTTAGAGCAATTGCTGAACAGTCATCTATAGAAGATTCCCATGCCCATTTGCTAGCGAATTTCATTCCGGCTAGGGCAAGGTCTTCATTAATACAAAAGTATTATTATAGAGTAAAGCGACTGGATGAAAATCTTGCCGACTTCATCCAAGACATTAAATTCTACACGAGGGTATATGCTCTTCATTTCCCTGAAGATCAAATTATGCAGGCCATTGTGGAAGGCATTTCCCCACCATACAGGTCATACTTGTGTTTTGCGTCGCGTCCGCAGACTTTTGCCGAGTTAGAGGCTATGGCTGTCTCAGCCGAAGGAGTTAGATATGACGACACCTTACGTGTCGCGAAGGAGCCGCCTCCATCCTCGAGTAATTCTCGGCCTCCACCTCACCGAACTTTCACAACCCGCAAATGTTATGCTTGTAGGTCGGCAGATCATATCCGGAACAAGTGTCCTTTGGTTAAATCTAGCGGGACAAGGAATGGAGCAGGGTCATCCCAAGGCTGTTTTAAATGCGGCTCGTTTTCCCATATAGCCAAGAATTGCCCTAATATTAATAGCAACCCCTCCTGCTCAACTTCTGGCGCAACTTCCACCAACGACAATAATCAAAAGTGACTAGTGGCATCGGCTGAGTCGGCGCGCTCACCGTCCTCAGGCTTGGCCCCTGTTAAACCCGACGAAAGCTTAGGGAAAAATCAGGGCTCTTCTAATTCATCATTCGAAGGTCCCAAAGAATGTCTTAGGATTGCGGCGGAGACCCCCGCACTTGTACCACTTCCTAAAATTGAATTTAATAATGAACCTGTTACAGCTCTATTAGATTCTGGGAGTGTGTGTTCCATTTTTTCGGCTGAATGGTACTCTAAATTAAAGTCTGCCTGTAAGTTTTCTGATTATTGTCCGTCTTCGGTTCAATGCGTTTCGGCTAACACTTCTCCATTAGAAATTTCAGGTTTCACATTTTCCAAAATTAAGATTGCTAAATTTACTTGGAAAGTTAAACTTTTTGTGGCTAAGCATTTGTCTTGCCCCATTATATTGGGAGCGGACTCTTGTCTCACGCCGGTCTTGTGCTCGACATTCAGAGCAAGTCGTTCACTTTCAAATTTGCTAGTAATTTCAAAATCCCCTTACTAAAATATAATTCTGTGTCGTGTTCATCTGTTTCGCCTACCCAGAATGAGATGTTGTTAGACCTTAGACATCTACCTGAGGAGCAGGGTGAGAGTATTCGTAAGTTGTGTCAGTCGTTTCCAGAGGTTTTCTCCGATACTCTTGGTGTTACTGACCTTATTGAATACAAGATTGAGGTTACCGATTCGATCACAGTTAGGTTTCCTCCTTACAGGCTTTCTCCTCCTAAAATGAAGGCTCTTAAGGAGATCATAGATCAAATGCTAAAAGATGGTATAATTCGACCCTCTAAGTCGGCGTATTCATCGCCTTTCTTCTTGGTTCCGAAGCCCCAAGCTGGCTTCAGGCCTGTGATTGATTATAGGGCATTAAATCGGAAGGAGGTGTTACAATCTGTGCCCCTTCCCGACCTTCACTCTTGTTTCTCATGGTTTCGGAAAGCTAAGTTCTTCACCATCTTAGACTTTAATCAGGCGTATAACCAGATCCCTCTAGCAGAGGAATCAAAACACCTTACTGCTTTTGCCACGGATTGGAACTTGTATGAGTACAACCGCGTGCCTTTTGTGCTCCCCACGGGAGCAGCTGTGCTTACGAGACTGCTAGATAGGATCTTCTCCGACATCAAATTCGAGTACTGATACCATTATCTTGATGATGTCGTCGTGTTTTCTGAGACCTTCGAAGAACATCTAGATCATCTGAAAGAGGTCCTTAATTGCCTTCATAAGGCAGGGTTAACTGTGAAGTTATCTAAGGTTGCTTTCGCTAAGCCATCCATGTCATTTCTAGGGCATATTGTGTCGCCCGATGGCGTTACGATCGATCTTTCCAGAACACAGGCCATCCGTGATTTTAACCTCCCAAGGACATCAAAGGTATTGCCAGATTCATTTGGCATGGTGAATTTCTTCAGGAAATTTATTCCGAGCTTCGCTGAGAGAGCGGCGCCCTTGAACTTACTTCGTAGGAAAGGCGTCAAATTCGAGGGGGGGCCTTCTCAACAAGCTGCTTTCGGAGACCTCAAATTAGCTCTTTGTAACGCCCCTGTCCTTGCGATGCCTGATTTCTCGAAGAAATTCATCGTCCAAACCGACGCGTCGTAGTCGGCGGTGGCTACAGTCCTTCTTCAAGAGACTGAACTAGGGAGGCGACCCATCGCCTATGCATCTAGGATTCTATCGGCTCAAGAAGCCAAGTATTCCATCTATGAACTTGAAAGTTTGGCAGTCTTATTTGCACTAGAAAAGTTCCGCCTCTATCTGGAACACGTCAAGTTCGACTTGGAAACAGATAACCAAGCCTTAAGTTGAAGATCTACATGGGTCGCCGCCCCGAACAAATAGCATTTTTTTAAATGTATCACATGCTGGTTTACATTCAACCGATCCATCGGCCATGTTGAATTTGTATTAAGGTCTGATACTATTGTAGATGGTCTTGGTAGAACGGGCTGTAGAGGTATTTATATCATCAAAGATTTCTTAAATGTTGTCATAGTATGTAATATACGGGTAGAATGTTTTATGTGTTGACGCCATTTCTCATACGAAAAGTCTTAGCGGATAGACTGAACAAAGGAATAGCATGAAACTTAAAATATCAAAGCATATCTATTATAAAATCTAGTGATTTATTCTCTGGAAAATTAACCTCAATTCCATAAATGAGTATCAAATGATTATATATAGGGTAATTGGAGAAAGTGCTATGCAAAGTCCAAGCTGAAAACGAAAAAGGAGAAGAAGATTACTTATAGATGGCCAATTTTTCTCTGTGATTCAACATTGCAATTTATTGTCCCGAGTGAATATTGCTCTTAGATGTGCTTTCTTGACTCTGTTTTTTCCAACCTATAATAACTTTATATTAGTCATAGACTGGATTTCATGTACCAAAATTCGTTTGAATGGTATGTTTTGGATTCCTCTGCGTTTCTTAACCTCACGTCTATACTTGAGTATCAAATGATTGCTTTATGGTGGCGTATTTTGCTTTATTATACAACATAGCAATGTATCGCCTTGAATGAGTATTGAGTGATTGCTTTCCTTAAGTCTGTTTATTCCAACCTAAACAGACTTCGTATTAGTCGTAGATTGGATCACTCTACTTGCTTCAATTGTATGTACCATAGTTTTCCATTCCTCAATATGATATATTATATTATACAGTGAGTTTCTCTCATAGGTTGCCGGCAGGCGCGCGCAGCTCATCTGCCTCCCGTTGACTCATCACGCCCCGTTACACATCGCAGCGGCAGCACGGGAATGTCAGCACTTCGCAGTTCATGTCCGTGCTTAGCACGTGTATTAAGTGTTGATCTGTCGCTCGAACTGTTCTTGAGTTGTGAAGTGTTACTTCCGAGCATAATTCCCATAATGTCTCCACATGTGTACACGGTAGAGGAAAGGGTATTTGTGTACGATAATTACGCGAAAACATATTCTTGTAGGGAAGTCGTTAGACGATTTGTAACACAAGTTCCAGGTGTGCGCACTCCACATTGAGAGATCGTGCGGAAACTCGTAAATAAATAGAGAGAAGTGGTTCTTTACTCGATAAGGAACGAAGAGTTAAGAAAACGTGTACGTAACGAGGAAAAAGTAAATGAGGTTATGTGAATGATGTTGATCCACGAAATATCACTGTAATATTTGTCACAAATGGAAGATAGTAATTGCTTTTACTCTAATAAAGTCTCAAATCCCAGGTTGATTAAGAAATAATACGAAATATTTTATTTTAGAGAATACATACTTTACTGCCTTACAACAACTATTTCTGCTACGTCGCTGCGCTTCCGTAAGTGTTTTGTTTGTCCAACACTGTCGTCTGTGATGTCTTTACTCACTGAAGTTCTTTGGTGTCATTTTATTGATTTTTCTCATTCGATGTAATTTGATGGGCTGTCACTTCATCTGCATTAACTGATTCATTACACGATTTATTGGTTCAGGGATCATGCTATTTTCTTTTTAATATATATGTATTGGTCCAGGGATCATGCTATTTCTCAACAAAATACCCGCACTCCCATTCGCTAGAAAGAGAGCTCGTTGGTGCCAGCCCTGGACTTCAAGAAAAAAAATGACGGCCCGAGCAGCGGAATGCAAGACATATGGCCAAAGATAACAAAAATCGCAGACATAGCACTCCCATTCATCGGTGCCAGCCCTGGACCTCAAGAAAGAAACAAAAGACGGCGCGAGCAGCGGAATGCAACACCATGGACTCCTATTTACAGCCAATAAATACGTATACATATTTCTTTCTAGTAACGACGGTATTTCTTAATCAACCTCGGATTTGAGAATTTATTTGAGTAAATCAATGATTACCTTTCGTTTGTGACAAATATTACAGTGATATTTCGTGGATCAACATCGTTCACGTAACTGTAAATGAAATCGCAGGAAGATTAGAACATACGCCTACAAAATCCCTAAGATTACTTGGACAAGAGGCCGGTGTCTCGAAGAGCTCAGCATGGCGGAATACGAAAATGTTAAAATTGAAACTATACAAGGTAACTGCAGTACACGAACTGCATCCATGTGATTATGACAAGTGGGTACGTATTTGTAACTGGATGTTCCGAAACGTTCATGATGAAATAATTGATCCACCCTTGATATATTTCTCTGACGAAGCATGGTTCCACATACTGAACCCGAGTGACTTAGGCCCATAGTTAGTCATGATTTGATCGGTAAAATAATATATGGTACATTTATTGAAATACAGAAGTGTAGTTGAAAATATTTCGTTTATGTAATGTCGAAATCAGAGCGAAGGAAGGACGACAGACTGGAGCCTGACGGATTAGCTCAACACGACAACTTTTAGCTACTTCACAGCAGGGAATCTCATTAGTTGGCGAACAAGGAAATACAGAGTCCACAAATAAGTCTTGGTCAGAAAGAGGAAGGGGGAGAGTCATACAAAGGAAACTCACCACATGAGTAATACCTTGGGATATTTTTGGCAGGACGGAAATTCCGGGAGCTCGTGGAAAATTACAGCGGCTGCGTGTACGTTCGCTGGCCTAAGTTCGAGCAGGTGGAGAGTTAAATCACGTGACCGCTTGCCGGCCAATCGTAAAAATTTAATGGAAGGCTCAGGGATACCATCCTAAGGAATGATGGATGAGATATTTTCGTAACTACAAAAGTATTCAGTAATAAATTATTGTGAGTACACGGATGGATGTAATGAATTTATTAGATGTCACGCATGGAAAAATAATCAATAATTATTGGCAAATTAAATAAATTGAAGGCTGGATTTCTTGGAAACCAGACAGCTTGAATGTCATTGGCTGAAAGAAGACCACGTTGTAAGGGACGCTACCGAAGGCGCGAAATGTGAGGAGCTAAATCCACCCGTATCTCCTAAATCTGTGATCACCAGGAGTTCATATTTAATCCAGCAGATATGCTAGCGGAGTGGATTGATTTGATGTAAATTTTAACTTCCAATTCGGAGTGCAAGTACCGATATTAAAAATCCACCCCCTCCCTAAGGGGTATGACGTCAACGAATCCGCGGGAAAAAGGCTTCATCCATATGTACTGCACCCGTCCACCTCCCGAGTCCCAGACTAGGATTTATCTCAGGGGTGTCGGTTCATGATTTAAGTCATCAAATATAAATATAACGGCATAATAGAACACGGGGATGAACGGAGCAATTAAAATTAAAATAGGGAAGGCTCGATTGTAAACTTGAATTTAAGGACTCCATGATAGGACTAGGAAGTGACTGTTACTTTAAAAAGGGCATCATCTAACTACAATAAAAAGATTATGAGAGTGGTTTCCTTTGAAATAATTTGCCAGAAGGGGCGGTTTATTACGCCATCTGACGTATGAAACTTTGATACATTTGGCAACGACATTTAAATTTCCACACATGTTACATACACAAATCACTTGCCATACCGCAAGTGGTATCAATATCTTGCTGGGTTGCTTCTGAAATAAAATGACATTTTGGAGGTATAATTTACGGATCGATTCCATTTGAATCGAACCGTTGTTCAAAGATATAGCTTCCTTCTATCGGGAGCCCGAGCATAACCCATGTTACGATCGGCTTCCCGATTTAACTAAGATGACGTACTCCGGCTATATACATTATTCCGAGACCGGTGCTCGGACTGGGTAATGTTTCTCGTGAAATGCGAAAACTGGATTCCACGGACAGTTCCTATCTTACGATATCCAGCTGATGCCATACCACTGAATTAGCATTTATATTTTATTTACATATGATTTGAAATGTTACAAAGTAGCCTCAGCAGACTACTGCCACAGATGAGATAACGAGAAGCGGTTGGGAAAAACCGTGGCAATGGCCCCCCTCGCATCGCGAGCGAAGTAAACAAACACGCCAAGTATTACTGTCACATCGTCCCATGCGGAAACCGTACGATAACGAGGTACCAAAAGACTCTAATATTATCATTCTCATTATTCAACATACGAATAGAGGGATGTTGTCACAAACAAATTAATCCCCGATCGTCAGAATATTCATGAAATTATTATTACTATTATTATTATTATCATCGGTTCCTGGCACTGTCACGCTTGATTAATATCATCATTATTATGCGGGATGCAAACACAAATGGTTATTACTGTTATTATTATTATATCCCTCTTGTGGTTATTATTATTAATGAATAGGTGACTCACGATATTATTATTATTCACGTCACTTAAGAGGTTATTATTATTAATGGACCGGTCACCTCCGCCAAAATATATACAGATATCGGTCGCAATTACAAATATTTCACTGATCAACCAACGACATCATTACTGTTATTATTATGACAATTATTATTAATCTGACCGCGATGATTTAACATCGTCCTTACATTATTATTATTATTATTATCGGTTGCATATTATCATTTAGATTCCCGTTTAACATCTTTATCAACGCTCATTTAATTAAGGCGGTCCAATCCTTTATCTGCAATATTTATTATTATTATTATTATCACGACATCATGATTGTCATCGCTCGTCATAACAATGAATACAATATACGACCATTTATGTGGAATCTGAACTCTCATTATCCTTAGATCCGTTGTATCTCAACGAATAGCTGTGCAGTCTATTTATTTCGTACATGCTGTCACGGGTTCGAATGCTACCCGCTGCGTAACTCAGTATTTCTCTGTGACACTGCCCGTACATTTTACACTCATATCAATATCCTCAGTGTCTCTCGTACGGAATTTATTTTCCTTCCTATCTCAATATTCTTTGATTCGTTTATTTCTCACAGAATTATCAACTGACTTATTTATTCATTTCTGACATCGTACGACCTTTTATTATCTGACTGCAGATTCTCTCACTTTTTCTATCTCATTTTAATCTACGCCTTAGTTCATTCTCCACAAATAATCGTAACATCTTGAAATTATATTTACCAAAATTTGACAATCATGGTTTCGTAATATTAGTCCTACGTGTTCCGGCTAATGAATCGCAACTTTAAGACACGACATTTATACGTAAAAAAATATTGGACCGTAATTTAAACCACACGTTCATAACATGTACGGATTATTAGCACCGATCTACATTTCAATATTATTAATTGATCAAATTAAATTACCACGCACTTTAATTCCGAATTAAAAACGACCTCCCATAATTAAATGATTCCCAATAAACTCAACACCTGATCACATAAATTTATTATTACGCACTGCTCACTAAATATTCCAATATCACATGAATTATTATTATATCCAAATTATATAAAAAAATATCTTCTTCAAAAAAGTAGTTATATTATTTATTTATTATTATTATTAATTAAAAAATAATAATTTCGTCTGTTACACGTTAGTTCACTCTTAATATGTTTAACGCATAACCCCTTTCACAAACTCGATTTATTCTGGCACTAAACACTCCAGATATGATTTACTTCGAATATTATATTAATCGCATCTCACAAATTTAACAACTTCACTATGAAATATGACCATATTAATTACAACAAAACACAACTGGTATGGCGAAGCTGGATTTTCCTTCCATGTCATTACATAGCTCGTTAAAATGATAAAACAGAAAACACATATCGGGTCTTATTTAACTACCATAACCAAAATCAAACGTAAAGAAAATTATTGACTACAAAGAAATATGAATGCATGCATGACTTAACGTACTACACTATATATACAAATTTACATCTCCAACAAACTGAATACATAAAAGACCCGATTATTTACATTGTTATTAATTAATACTGTCCGTGCTACAAATTTAGGATGGGGTCGTTAAGCGACCCATCTTGTTACAGAAGGTAACCAAGTATAATCAAATTATCCCCATTTTTCCCATCACGATAACATTTCCCAAATATTATTTACAGTTTAGTACTCATCTTAGTTATCGGTATTCCATTACAGCTTTGCAGATGAGAGGCTCCATCCGGCCCCTCTCTGCGTTTTACTCCTCTATTCTTGATGGCGTAGTTCCACAAAAGATTTCCTGGCACATTACCATTTTACACTCGTATCTTAATTTCCACAAACCTTCACCATTTACAACGTTAACACTGAATACTTTAACTTGGATACAACAAATTACTATCCTAGACCCAAGAATTTAATATTTACACTATTTAATCTTCGTCCAACTACCGCACAATGGACCTGGACACGTACGACGAGGTGTCAACTTTTACGCCCGTCGCGATACGCCCGATTCATACGGCATTCTTGACGTGTTCATGATAACGGTTCGATATAGCAAAGTACAGGCTACTATTCCCTGAAAGTACTGTTCGTCACACGGTCTGTTATGTACGTACTTATGGTGATATACTTTATACTACTCTCTTGCAGTGCAATTACTTTACATCACTGATATTTATAAATGACAAACACTGTCCTACGTTAACTATTTCTAGTTCATGTTACTTGAGCGCGATCACATTTTACGAACACTGGCGGATGCTCGCGCCACTAAAATGACTGTACGTCCGTAGAATTCTAAGTTAGCGGCGACCAACAGTTCAGCTCCCGATATTCAATTCAAGTGTATCGCGACCGTCAATTCAGCTCCCGAGATTCACTTCAAGTGTCCTGGCGAGGATCCCTTGCCCCGTATATATGGATGAAGCCTTTTTCCCGCGGATTCGTTGACGTCATACCCCTTAGGGAGGGGGTGGATTTTTAATATCGGTACTTGCACTCCGAATTGGAAGTTAAAATTTACATCAAATTAATCCACTCCGCTAGCATATCTGCTGGATTAAATATGAACTCCTGGTGATCACAGATTTAGGAGATACGGGTGGATTTAGCTCCTCACATTTCGCGCCTTCGGTAGCGTCCCTTACAACGTGGTCTTCTTTCAGCCAATGACATTCAAGCTGTCTGGTTTCCAAGAAATCCAGCCTTCAATTTATTTAATTTGCCAATAATTATTGATTATTTTTCCATGCGTGACATCTAATAAATTCATTACATCCATCCGTGTACTCACAATAATTTATTACTGAATACTTTTGTAGTTACGAAAATATCTCATCCATCATTCCTTAAGATGGTATCCCTGAGCCTTCCATTAACTTTTTACGATTGGCCGGCAAGCGGTCACGTGATTTAACTCTCCACCTGCTCGAACTTAGGCCAGCGAACGTACACGCAGCCGCTGTAATTTTCCACGAGCTCCCGGAATTTCCGTCCTGCCAAAAATATCTCAAGGTATTACTCACGTGGTGAGTTTCCTTTGTATGACTCTCCCCCTTCCTCTTTCTGACCAAGACTTATTTGTGGACTCTGTATTTCCTTGTTCGCCAACTAATGATATTCCCTGCTGTGAAGTAGCTAAAAGTTGTCGTGTCGAGCTAATCCGTCAGGCTCCAGTCTGTCGTCCTTCCTTCGCTCTGATTTCGACATTACATAAACGAAATATTTTCAACTACACTTCTGTATTTCAATAAATGTACCATATATTATTTTACCGATCAAATCATGACTGACTATGGGCCTAAGTCACTCGGGTTCAATACGGGGCAAGGGATCCTCGCCAACACACTTGAAGTGAATCTCGGGAGCTGAATTGACGGTCGCGGTACACTTGAAGTGAATCTCGGGAGCTGAAGTGTTGGTCGCCGCTAACTTAGAGTTCTACGGACGTACAGTCATTTAGTGGCGCGAGCATCCGCCAGTGTTCGTAAAATGTGATCGCGCTCAAGCAACATGAACTAGAAATAGTTAACGTAGGACAGTGTTTGTCATTTATAAAATATCAGTGATGTAAAGTAATTGCACTGCAAGGGAGTAGTATAAATTATATCAAATAAGTACGTACATAATAGACTGTGTGACGAACAGTACTTTAAGGAAGTAGTAGCCTGTACTTTGCTATATCGAACCGATGTCATGAACATGTCAAGAGTGCCGTACGAAACAAGCGTATCGCGACGGGCGTAAAAGTTGACACCTCGTCGTACGTGTCCAGGTCCATTGTGCGGTAGTTGGACGAAGATTAAATAGTGTAAATATTAAATTCTTGGGTCTAGGATAGTAATTTGTTGTATCCAAGTTAAAGTATTCAGTGTTAACGTTGTAAATGGTGAAGGTTTGTGGTAATCAAGATATCAGTGTAAAATGGTAATGTGCCAGGAAATCTTTTGTGGAACTACGCCATCAAGAATGGAGGAGTAAAACGCAGAGAGGGGCCGGAGGAGCCTCTCATCTGCAAAGCTGTAATGGAATACCGATAACTAAGATGAGTACTAAATTGTAAATAATATTTGGGAAATGTTATAGTGATGGGAAAAATGGGAATAATTTGATTATACTCGGTTACCTTCTGTAACAAGATGGGTCGCTTAACGACCCCATCCTAAATTTGTAGCACGGACAGTAGTAAATAATAATAATGTAAATAATCGGGTCTTTTATGTATTCAGTTTGTTGGAGATGTAAATTTGTATATATAGTGTAGTACGTTAAGTCATGCATGCATTCATATTTCTTTGTAGTCAATAATTTTCTTTACGTTTGATTTTGGTTATGGTAGTTAAATAAGACCCGATATGTGTTTTCTGTTTTATCATTTTAACGAGCTATGTAATGACATGGAAGGAAAATCCAGCTTCGCCATACCAGTTGTGTTTTGTTGTAATTAATATGGTCATATTTCATAGTGAAGTTGTTAAATTTGTGAGATGCGATTAATATAATATTCAAAGTAAATCATATCTGGAGTGATTAGTGCCAGAATAAATCGAGTTTGTGAAAGGGGTTATGCGTTAAACATATTAAGAGTGAACTAACGTGTAACAGACGAAATTATTATTTTTAATTAATAATAATAATAAATAAATAATATAACTACTTTTTTGAAGAAGATATTTTTTTATATAATTTGGATATAATAATAATTCATGTGATATTGGAATATTTAGTGAGCAGTGCGTAATAATAAATTTATGTGATCAGGTGTTGAGTTTATTGGGAATCATTTAATTATGGGAGGTCGTTTTTAATTCGGAATTAAAGTGCGTGGTAATTTAATTTGATCAATTAATAATATTGAAATGTAGATCGGTGCTAATAATCCGTACATGTTATGAACGTGTGGTTTAAATTACGGTCCAATATTTTTTTACGTATAAATGTCGTGTCTTAAAGTTGCGATTCATTAGCCGGCACACGTAGGACTAATATTACGAAACCATGATTGTCAAATTTTGGTAAATATAATTTCAAGGTGTTACGATTATTTGTGGAGAATGAACTAAGGCGTAGATTAAAATGAGATAGAAAAAGTGAGAGAATCTGCAGTCAGATAATAAAAGGTCGTACGATGTCAGAAATGAATAAATAAGTCAGTTGATAATTCTGTGAGAAATAAACGAATCAAAGAATATTGAGATAGGAAGGAAAATAAATTCCGTACGAGAGACACTGAGGATATTGATATGAGTGTAAAATGTACGGGCAGTGTCACAGAGAAATACTGAGTTACGCAGCGGGTAGCATTCGAACCCGTGACAGCATGTACGAAATAAATAGACTGCACAGCTATTCGTTGAGATACAACGGATCTAAGGATAATGAGAGTTCAGATTCCACATAAATGGTCGTATATTGTATTCATTGTTATGACGAGCGATGACAATCATGATGTCGTGATAATAATAATAATAATAAATATTGCAGATAAAGGATTGGACCGCCTTAATTAAATGAGCGTTGATAAAGATGTTAAACGGGAATCTAAATGATAATATGCAACCGATAATAATAATAATAATAATAATGTAAGGACGATGTTAAATCATCGCGGTCAGATTAATAATAATTGTCATAATAATAACAGTAATGATGTCGTTGGTTGATCAGTGAAATATTTGTAATTGCGACCGATATCTGTATATATTTTGGCGGAGGTGACCGGTCCATTAATAATAATAACCTCTTAAGTGACGTGAATAATAATAATAATATCTTGAGTCACCTATTCATTAATAATAATAATAATCACAAGAGGGATATAATAATAATAACAGTAATAACCATTTGTGTTTGCATCCCGCATAATAATGACGATACTAATCAAACGTGACAGTGCCAGGAACCGTTAAATAATAATAATAATAATAATAATAATAATAATAATAATAATAATAATAATAATAATAATAATTTCAAGGATGATAATTTCATGAATATTATGACGATGGTGGAGTTAATTATTTGGTGACAACATCCCTCTATTCGTATGTTGAATAATGAGAATGATAATATTAGAATCATTTTGTTTACCTCGTTTTGTACGGTTTCCGCATGGGACGAATTTACAGTAATACTTGGCGTGTTTGTTTACTTTGCTCGCGATGCGAGGGGGGCCATTGCCACGGTATTTCCCAACCGCTTCTCGTTATCTCATCTGTGTCAGTAGTCTGTTGACGCTACTTTGCAACATTTCAATTCACATGTAAATAAAATATAAATGCTGATTCAGTGGTATGGCATCAGCTGGATATCGTAAGATAGGAACTGTCCGTGGAATCCAGTTTTCGCATTTCACGAGAAACATTACCCAGTCCGAGCACCGGTCTCGGAAAAATGTATATAGCCGGAGTACGTCATCTTAGTTAAATCGGGAAGCCGACCGTAACATGGGTTATGCTCGGGCTCCCGATAGAAGGAAGCTATATCTTTGAACAACGGTTCGATTCAAATGGAATCGATCCGTAAATTATACCTCCAAAATGTCATTTTATTTCAGAAGCAACCCAGCAAGATATTGATACCACTTGCGGTATGGCAAGTGATTTGTGTATGTAACATGTGTGGAAATTTAAATGTCGTTGCCAAATGTATCAAAGTTTCATACGTCAGATGGCGTAATAAACCGCCCCTTCTGGCAAATTATTTCAAATAAAACCACTCTCATAATCTTTTTATTGTAGTTAGATGATGCCCTTTTTAAAGTAACAGTCACTTCCTAGTCCTATCATGGAGTCCTTAAATTCAAGTTTACAATCGAGCCTTCCCTATTTTAATTTTAATTGCTCCGTTCATCCCCGTGTTCTATTATGCCGTTATATATATATTTGATGACTTAAATAATAAACCGACACCCCTGAGATAAATGCTAGTCTGGGACTCGGGAGGTGGACGGGTGCAATACACGGGTATGTTTCGACGCAGAATAACAGATATTGGAGCACAGAAAAACCTCATCGCATATACGAAATTCCTCTACATGAAGAACGCATGGGAGTTTGGTGCGCAGTGAATGGATACAGAATTATAGGACCTATCTTTCCTTCAGGGCACAATTAATGCACAAATATATAGGGATAATATTCTCAAACCATTTTTTTGACTCACTGACTGACACTGACTGTCGAAATGGACATTTTCAGCAAGACTCTGCCATCGCGCATACAGCTAATGACACATTAAACTTGATTGAGCAAAATGTTTGAACACCGTGTTATTAGTTTGGACTTATGGCCGTCACGGTCCCCAGATTTAACTATTTGTGACTTTTATTAATAGAGGAGCTGAAAAAGTAAAGTGCATGGAAGAAACCCACACACGTTGCACGAACTGAAAGAACATATCCGGAGAAAAATAGCCTCAATTACTGAAGACGAACTTGTGCATGTGAATCACAGTTACCTAAGACAAATGTGTGGATGCAGGAGTAGAACATTTCCAGCGTCTCCTTTGATAACATACAAGCTTAGCCTATTTCCTTAATTCTTAATTACTAATTTTCTTGATTCTTGTTTTTTAAATTCTTATCTATATATTTAAAAAATTCATGAAAACTTACGTCAGTCAGTCCGGCCATTCTATTCCGTCGATTTCCTTCATTCTTTCTTTAACTGAAAGGTATTCATGCACAGATTTGTCATCAGGTACTATAAATCACTTAAACCGCCTCCCTCAAATTATTTGATTTTTTCAATTTTTTGTCTCCTTGAAGCAATCATATCTTTGGTTCTAATTGAGAGGTACGGAGTTCGTTTTAGCCTAAGAACACTCAGTGGATCAAGGTCTTTCATTTTAGCTCTTAACTATTCAAATTCGTTGATTGTGAGGAAAGTTATGAGTGCACATTCAATATGACGTCTCATTTCTTCAATATTTTTTCTCATTGAAGCAATCATATCTTTCGTTCTATTTGAGGTACACAGTTCGTTTCAGTCTAAAAACACTCAATGGATCAAGTGGTTTCTTTTGAGGCAATAACTACTTAAATTGGTCAATTCTAAGAAAAGTTATGAGTACATTTGTCTCCATGACGAAGATCTTTGAAGGACTTTTTAACAGCTCGGTGTGTAGTGTTGTTCCAAGGAACGTTTAAATCAATTTCTTTGTGTGATATGTTTTCAAGTGTTTTATTGACATAATATTACATTCTATTACCACAGCAGATCATGTGCTTTATTTCGTTAACTCGAAACTTTGCAAATACGTCCGTGAGGATAGTAACGAACAACACCATACTTTGTACATTGCGGGCGGAGCCGGCGGGAAACTACTAGTGTACATGGCTTTCCGAAAAGCAGCGGAAAACAAAATGACTCTCGGGGAAGAACTCACGTCGGTCAATACCTACAAATACGTCGGCGTCACCCTGCAAACAACGTGCCACTCTTTCAGACACCACATAAAGGAACGAGCAACAGCTGCTATCAGAGGAATATACGATCTGAAGAACATAACCAAACTCTCACTACGAACAGCAATGACACTCTTCCACGCCAAAATAACTTCCACTATCTCATACGGCCTAGAGATAATATGGGAAAGGCTAACCACAACAGACCTCACCACGATAGAAAAAGTGAAAGCACGATTCCTTGAGTGTGCACCGGGTGTGGCAAGATCGTCACCGTCCAGACTAATCTATGAATTAGCAAAGAAGCCTTTCTATATAGAAGACCTCCGATTCAAACTACACCTGCCATCTACTCTGCAAATGGAGAAGGTAATTGAGCTGAAGCATCTGAAACAATAAGACATACCACTGGATTTCTACGCAACGGAAGCAATGACCGATAGACGATGGACACAGAAAAATCAGGAACTAAGAAACGTAATCACTAGACTCGCCGTATACGGCTTCCATCACAAAATTTGCAAAAACATAAAATATCAAGAATGTATATGTTCTCTGTGTGAGAAGCCATGCGACAAATACCATATAACATTGTGTAGTAAAAGAGAAAAGAGCATAGTTGACTATAGCAAAGACTAAACCGCCTCGAGCATCTGTAAATCGCAGTATCTAGTGTGACAGTATTTCATGCTTACTTTGTAACCTTGAAACCTATTGTTGTATCCCATTATATGGCCATCTGGCTGCAATAAATTCTTGTTAATAAATTCTTATTATATTTTTATTGTTTTCTCATGTCATGCACGGATAAAGTGAGCGAAGTGCTGTACTTCTTGCTATGCCGCGGAGCGGGGAGTGATGAGTCAACGGGAGGCAGATAAGCTGGCTGCCCCTGCCGGTCAACGGATGAGAGAAACTCAATGTATTACCACCAAAGTTGATGTGTATTATATCATTACCTCGAAACTTTGCAAGTACTTCTGTAGGGTATTAAAAAACAAGATGACACGTTGTGGGTATCCGCGGGTAACTATTAGTCTATATATATATAAAACGCTAACGTACATGTTTCACAAAACTGAAGCTCTTAAATCGTCTGAATAGTACATGAAAAATCTTTGTCGTGTTCATCACAATTTCTTCCTCATCACGACGCGCGGGTCGCCTACGGGTGTCGATTCAAAAGACCTGCACCTGGCGAGCCGAACTTGTCCTCGGACACTCCCGGCACTAAAAGCTATTTATTCAACGTCCAGTGTTGATATTTGTTTGTTACGCTTTTTAGGATTCCTGACAGCAATGTAAAGCTTATTTTCAAATTCATGTTTTCAGTAGATTGTAGATTTCAACTCTGCCTGTTAAATAGTCACTGCAAGCATCGCTGTGAAGATATCACAAAATAAAGGGAAAGTGCTTTATATCGAAGAAAAGTCACACATAATATGGCGATTACAAAATGGGGAAACAAAGTCGGCATCGCGAAGGAATTGCATGTATTACATTCAACGATTTCTGCAACTTGGAAGGACGAGAAAAAGAACAGAAGAGCGGTTTATGCGACTATCGCCCGTAATGGCCGTTAATTAACGGTCCCTGTGGAGTCATTATAACAGGTTTCGTCTGTATATAAATTCGTTAAATGTTAAATTTGTGACAAAAGTCATGTGTCTTTAACCATATCGTGTAACAATGAAAATGGAAGTCCAGGTCCAAGTGTTTCAGCCACTCTACAGCACTTTCTGAAAGATGAAACAGGTCGCTGAGGCTTCAGGAGTAAGCATGAAGAGGGCAGCACAGGATGACATGGTCCATAGTCTGCTCCTCCTCACTGCATTCACAGAGTGGAGAATCCATCTCACCCCACTTATGGCTTAAGAAATTGCAGCGTCTGTGCCCAGTTCTCAGTCTGTTGAGGCGACACCATAGTTTCCTTAGGAGGACGAATCCATTCATTTTCTGAGTTGGATTTAGCTCATGAGATGATGAACTTTACCACTCATTCCGCCAGCTCTGGTTTGGATTAAAATCATCCCTCAAGAGTCGGCCGGCCAGTACACTTGCTGGTCTCCTAGGTCGAAGTCGTCGTGGCAATGGGTAACAGAATTCCTGGTGAACTGGTAATGAGGGAGATGACCTGATCTTTTTTTTTTTTTTTTTTTTTTTGCTTCTCTCAGCAGAGCTTCCTTTCTCCTCGGGTGGGATATGACCAAGTACGGTTAACCAGTGGAGAGGTACAGTACCACTTATGCAGCTCATGGTAAGCAGTCAGGCGAGGCTCTCCAGGAACTGCCACATAGCTTGTGCAGGATGTTACTCCTTGTAGTGTTTTCGTGAGAGAGCTTAGTGAGATGTTCTTTGCAGCTCAGAGTTCTGTCCAGTGTGACTCCTAGATACTTCTGGAACGGGTTGTACTTTAGTTTTTCACCAGAGAAGGAAACAGATGGCTCGTAGTTTGCAAGTCGGTCGCTGAGATGGAAACATGAAATTTCGGTCTTAGAAGCACTTGGGATCAAACGCCAAGACTTGAGGAATGTTGCCATTTTGACCAAGTCTGCTGAAAGAATGCCTTCATCCTCAAAATTTCTGCTTTGAGCTACCAGTGCAATTTCCTATGCATAGATGAACTTAGTAGCTGTGGTTGATGGTTAGTCATGGATGTAGAGATTGAAGAGAACTGGTGCCATTACTGATGCCTGTGACAGACCTTTATTTTATTTTTTATTTTTTTTGTGACTTTTAGAATCTCCTAGGAATACTACAAACTGTCTCTCACAGAGCATGTTGGAAATTAGGTTTTCTATTCCCAACCAGGGAATTACTTCCAGCATTTTAAGAATTAGTCCATGGCGCCAGACTGTATCATATGCACTTGTCAGGGCAATAAAGACAGCTGTTGATTTTAACTGTTTTGGAAGACTGCCTAAAAGTGATTGGTAAGAGACAAAACTTGATTATTACAGCTACGATTTCTTCTGAAACCAGCATATTCTGGAGGGATTACAGCTTCATTGAGTGGTGCTATCCTAGTGAGGACGACTCGTTCCAAGAGTTTGTAAGTGCAACTGAGAAGTGCTATTGGGCGGTAGTTTTCAGGTCTCTGCTCCGAATTTCCAGGCTTAAGAAGGGCGATAACCTTTGACCGTTTGAACTGTTTTGGCAGGTTGTTAGTCTGAAGGATGAAAGTAAAAAAGAGACTTGATCCAATTTATGCTATGTGTACCCATATTTCTAAGGAATTCGTTGTAGATATTATCTGGGCCAGCAGCCATACCGGTTTTCAGCATTTTGATTCCTGAATATAGAATGGCCTAGACAGTTCCTTATTCTTCTTTGTTCCATGTTTGAGCTCGATGACAGTAAGGTAAGGTGATACAAAATGGAAATAAGATTTCGAAAATAGCAATGTCTAGTCTAATCTTTTATTTATCTCCGTTTAGGTCCAAAAATGTTCAGAACAATTGTAGAAGTTATACGCCTTTAACATGACGTGCCATAATAGATGTTCATTTAATATCTATAAAAGTTTCAACAAATGTCTTAGAAACGAAAAGGAACCCAATATGATTACAATATCTCCTTGGTGTCAGTCTTCGGATCTACTATTTTGCTTCATTCTTGAGCTGATCTCTTTCTAATTAGTTCCCTAGAGAATTACAACTCGAAATTCGGCTTATCCTTTTCATTTCTTACATAACAATGCAGTATTTGCCTACGATATTATTAAATAATACGCTTTCCAGATATTTTACTGGAAGCTATAGCTTAATGATAGGGAAATTCTCCTTGTTTTCTAATGTGTGAGTAGAAGTCACATTAGAATTAAAAGAATGCACGGCCTGTGTTTACTTAATTTTCGTTTTATATTTACGAGTATTATACACCAGTATCGAGGAAAATCCCGCATTCTTAGTAAGAAATGAATCACTGGTCATAACACAACAAAGCAGCAACACTTGTTTCTGACAGCGTCGCATATTGTCCAAGATATGCACAGCTTATAAAATGTCATTGTTCTTCAGGTAAATTTGTCTTTGTTATTATTCAGAGCGCTAGGTCTTCTTTCGAGCTGTTGGTTCCTCCTTTCTTGTTGGCGCTGTTCACCGAGGTCAGTGGTACGTCGTGTTCTTCCTCAGGAGCAGTGCTGGATTCTCGCTCAAATACGTATTTGTAAAATAACGTACTTATGATCGATGCCCCTATGGGTCCCACCCAGTACACCTGAAACAAACAATAAGTGAGTTCAAAATTAAATAAATCAATAAATGAACACTAAATTAGGATACCATGTCCTCCCTCAAAGAAAAAAGAAAACACTTATTGCAGACCTCCAGGGCTAAACTATGCCAATGTTCTTGTATAGATAACCGGACTAACCCATTTGATCCCCTTGTCCTATAGACAGACACAAGGTTTACATCAATTGAAAAAGTTAGGGGCACGTGTCCCTGTCTTACACTTAACATGAAATAAAAATATACAAATTTAAAAATATAAAAAATACAAACCGATGCCACATTGCTATCTCACTGTATATAAAATATCTATTATACTGCACAACACAAAATAGATTAAAAATTGTCTTCCTAAGTTGAACAATATAATACCTACGAATAAATTAAATAATAATAATAATAATAATAATAATAATAATAATATTACCACTTATGCTGGGGAGAAAGAACAAAGGCTTTGAATAAATTGCCTAGCATTTGCAGATGATTTTTCCATATTCTCCGAAAGCCTGACTAATGCAGTGATACAAGTAAATCTTCTGGAAGAGACAGCCAACATGGTAGGCTTAAGAATTTCGGCAGAGAAAGCAAAATTCATGGCGAATATAAAAAATGCTCCAAAATTTCTAGGAACTGATTTTGGTTCAATCGAAAGGGTAAAGTAATTCAAATATTTGGGGAAATCTGCTATAGAGGCAAGGAGACACAAAATGGAAAAAAGCATATGGTATAACAAAAAATATATACAACAAAAATGTTTATCTAAAAATCTTAAAATAGAGCACTACAACACAGGTTTGAAACCAGAATACTTATATGCCAGTGAATGCTTAGTATTCAATTATAAACTTGAAAGACTGGAAGTACTAGAAAGAAGTAAGAAAAATATTAGGCCCTTGGAAATTAAGAAGTAACAACAAAATTTATCAGAACATAGAAAATATATACAGTATGTACAACAGTACGGAAGAGGAGACTGCTATTTTCTGGACATATTTACAGAATGGACGACAGTCGACTAACCAAAAAGATCTTCACGTATCTTCGGAAGAAAAGGTCAACAACCACCTGGATTCAAGAAATCCAAAAAGATTTGGAAAGAAAAAACATCAGAGAAGAAGAAGTAATGGAAAGATAAATTTTCAGTCAGAAAGTTTTAAATATGGAGGGATTCCAAGCGACGGAGGCAAAGAAAACCGGCACAAAGTGGTCTGGAGAAAGAAACATAGTGAAACAATGAAGGAATATTGGAAGAAAAGGAAGGAACAACAACAGAGTATGAAGAATTGAAATTGAAACGTGGTCCCTAGTAGGCCCTAACGCAATAATAATAATAATAATAATAATAATAATAATAATAATAATAATAATAATAATAATAATAATAATAATAATAATAATAAGCATTATATGCAGCAGAATGTTTAACACTTCGAACACACAGCCTGCTTGAAAATCTGACAATTAAGAAAAGGAGGATAATCCAAACATTCTTGGTCCCAACCTCAAAGACAGTGTTTACACATTTCGAAACAACTTAGAAATATACAACCACACCGAAAAGTTATAAAGCGTAATCCGCAAAAGGAATTTTTTTTTACGCTCACCTCTTCAGATTGCTCCTCCTGCGGGTGGGGGCGGTATAATAACACCCAAGGTAACCCCTGCCTGTCGTAAGAGGCAACTTAAAGGAGTCCCAAGTGCTCTGAACTTTGGAGCGTGCGTTGGCGACCACGAGGCCCTTAGCTGAGTCCTGGCATTGATTCCACTAACCTGTACCAGGTTCCTTGGCCAACTCTTGTTCTTTTCCGACCTCGACGCTATTAGGTTTCGGAGCGCTAAGGAGTCTTTCATTTTCAAGCCCTTCATGGCACTTCTCTTTCTATGGCAGATACCTTCATTTTTGGAAGTCTTGGATCCCTTCCATTTTTTCTCCCCGATTTGTTATATAGAGGATTGTTGCCTAATTGTACTCCCTCTTAAAACAGTAATCTTGTTATCCTACTTCAGAAGTCTCAACGCGATTCCTCCTTGGGTGGTGGAGATCGATAAGGATCATTTAAAGTATGGAATCTCAGAAACAGACATTCAACTCCCAAGCACAAATTTAGACAGGTACACCAAGAAGTCCCAACTCGACTGAAGCCTGTCTATTCTGATGCATGGAAGAAAACACACTCCGAAAGGATGAAAACCTCGTTGGCCCGCAAGAAGACAAACAGTTCATATCTCGCAGTCCTTAATGGCCCTAATGACGAAAAATAATGACCTTATTAATAATAATAGTAATAATAATATAATAATAACCTTCAACTACGTCCTTGAGAATGTGATACAAGCAGGGCTCACACAGAAGTTGGTCCTCAAAATTCACCAACCAATCACTTTAGGCAGACGAGAACTAGCGATAGACTCTCTAGCATTTGCGTACGACCTAGCAACATTAACCCGAAACATTTCAACAGGCCAAAATCGGATTGAAAATACGGAAAATGTCAGCCTTCATATATCTCTTGACAAGATAGAATACATGACCTCCAACAAGGAAGCACCAAAATTCATGGAGGAAAAATTAAACGAGTACCACAATTTAAGTACCTTGTTGAAACAAATCAGAAAATGGACTCGAAGGAAAAAGACAATTAAATGTTATGCCAAAAGATGGAAACTGGATATCGACTAACCCAAAATATCTAAAACAAAACCTGAATCTCCAAGCCTGCAAAACTAATACATTACAATACAGTCATTAAACAAGAATTTATATATAGATAAGAGATGCTAATTTTGAACAGAAAAGCAGACACTGAAAACATTGAGAAAAAGGAATGGAAAATCATGGGAAACATTCTAGGTCCAAAACTCACCGACGGAAAATATCAACTTAGAGTCAGCCAGGAAATCACAATACACAAATATTCAGTGAAATTATAGAATGCAGGCTAAGATTCTGTGAACATATTAAATGAATGCTTCCAAATAGTCGAATTCTATGAAAACAGGAGTGGAGCTAAAACAAACACAATGAAATGGATTGGCGAAATTAAAACCGATTTAAAACATGGAGGTATTACACCAGCACATGTCCAAAACAGGGTAATCTTCAGATCCAAAATTCCAAAATGGCAAATTGACCAAGAGATTAGACAAAAAAAGACAGGAACAACGTGGTCTGAAGACAGCAATACAGCCGACAGTAAAATAATGAAAGAAATATTGGCACAAAGGAGGCAAAATGTACGTAGCTCTAATGGGCTTATCCCCATATAATAATAATAATAATAATAATAATAATAATAATAATAATAATAATAATAATAATAATAATAATAATAATATAGATAATCATGTTATTATTTTCAATTTAAAGTTTAATACCAGAAATTTGTCACCTAGAGGAATGTTTAGCTATCGTATTTCGACTGTGGGTGAAATTATTACGAAATAGGGATCAAATTAAGGATTTCTAAACAGGGAAACACAGCTGAGTACTACTATTGGTCTATTGGATACATTTCTTAACGGTAACGACGCTGATTTGATGGTTATATTAATAGTCGCATCCAAACAATCCAATCAAATGAACTGGACACAGAGGCTTTAGCGGCCAGAAAATGAAAGAAATGTAGATAGCATTCCAAAACACCTGGAACATATATAACAAAAGGTGCTTTACTACAAATATCAAAATTCATCATTATAACTCTGTCGTCCAGCTGGCATCTCTCTGTGCGTCAGAATGCCTTATCCTCTCTCAGAAATAAATGCTCGTTAAGTTAGAGCAAAAAGAGAGGAGGATTCTCCACAATATTCCTGGCCCAAACTACTGAAACGGTATGTACATAAGAAAATCCAGACAACAAATCTACTCTATTTTTTTTACAATTGGCTTAACGTCCCACCGACACAGATAGGTCTTATGGCAACGATACGAGAGGAAAGGCCTAGGAGTTGGAAGGAAGCGGCCGTGGCCTTAATTAAGGTACAGCCCCAAGATTTGCCCGGTGTGAAAATGGGAAACCACGGAATACTATCTTCAGGGCTGCCGACAGTGGGGGGCTCGACCGGATGCAAGCTCACGGCTGCGAGCCCCTAACCGCACGGCCAACTCGCCCGGTACTCTAACATAGAGAAGACCGCGGACACAATGAGCAAAAGCGTGTATGGTCACCTACGCTGGATTGACGACTCACGATGGACAAAACGCATTTTTAACAATTTCGACTCAAAACCAAAATATATATATTCCCTGGTCCGTTAACATCAAGAAAGTCGTCGAAGAAATTGGTCTACAACCAGACGATAGGAACAGACGAGGGCTTTTCGGAGCAAGCGTCGTGGCGTTTGGGACTTTCCTAGATGAGTAATGGATAACTCGTGCAGAGTGGGTGGGTGAACTCCGTGCTCGACACAGTGAGCTCATCAAAACCTACAGGACCAGTCTAAAAGTGAACAAGCGCTAGAATGTGTAATGAAACTGGATAATAATAAAGACATAATAGTACGAAGAAGGTGCATAGATACCAAACACATCATATGAGGATTGTTCAATTGAAACGCAGACACTGCAAGTAACAGCTAGTAGCAGCCAGCAATACTTGGTTTAGTCAGCTCACAACGTAGTCAACTTCAGACAACCGTTGCTAATTAGAGGAAACATTTGAAACAATATTAATATTTAATATGTGGGTAGTTACGTTCAAATGAACACAACTTGGCATGATTTAATTCTTGTGCAAATAAGGGGTTTGAAGTGGGAAAACAGTCATGAGGTGTCCTTGTGCTCCATGGTAACACACGTCAACACCCTGCCAACGCATTAATGGACTGGGGTCTAGTGAATCATCCACCTTGCAGCAAAAATATCTTCCCTTGGGGCAGTCAAGTCTTTTGGTCTGTTGAATAAAACACTGAAGTGTAAACGTTTCACCACCGATTAAGCGGTTCCTGATGCTGTGAAGAGTGGTTCAATCAGTAACCAGCGTCCTCCAATGTGAACGATATAGAAAAACAGTATTTATAACTGTTCGGTTCTTCAGTCCCTGGAGACTAATTTAAGAATAAATTTAGAAACTACCTAAGAGAAATCGTATGATAACAGCATTATATCTGAAAACGAAACAACTTAATTAAAAATAGAATCATATTTCTAATTTAATATAAGTTTCGTTAGTAGAATATATCATCAAATACCGGTACATATCAAAGATAATATAATTAAATCACCATTATTAATATATAGGTCCTCTAAGTTGAAATATTTCCTAGTATCTCCACAGAAACAAATAATTTCGTTTGCAAGGTGTCCTTCAGTGGAATCCAAATATGTGCATCCGTTTAATGAAGATCCATCCATATAAGAAACCAAGCGTCAAAAACCATAGTTACCATTTGTTTTGATGACAATGGAAGAAAAATATTTGAAATCAGCATACATACATACTGAACCCATTAACCGGAATCCCTTAAGACTACGCACTACAGAGATAGCGCGTCCATTGACAAAAAAAATTTAAACCCTGTTCCATCATGGTAGACTAGCGATCGATAATTTGTGTGATCACTTTCGTTTACTGTTTGCGACGTGAGAAAAATGTGATTGCACAATTTCCTTGGACGGAGAAGTTACTCCAATTCCATCTATATCTGAGGTGGGAGTCAGCAATTATGTTTCCCCATACGTCGACTTCATTCAGGAATTTTTCAATGAAGAATATGGATAATTGAACATTTGGAGAAAGACTACTAATTCCTTGTAGCTATTTCTAGCCTGGTGCAGCTCTTGTAAGACAGACCCTCCAACGAGGGTGGGCGGCATCTGCTATGTATAGGAAACTACGTGTTGTGTGTAGTGTGTGAATTACAGGGATGTTGGGGACAACACAGTCACCCAGTCTTCGAGCCAAGTGAATTAACCATTTAGGATTAAAATCTCCGACCCGGCCGGGAATCGAACCCGTGGCCCTCTGAACCGAAGACACTACGCTGATCTATAAGCCAAGGAGCCGGACGGAAAAGAACTAATTAGCATATTGTGAGGCCAATAATACATAGTCAATTTCAGGTCCGATAGATCACCTAAATTGAAAGTTTGACGGTCGTTTCATTGAAGATATATAATTGTCCAGGTTGATTGACCTCTAGTAGGTCAGCCGAAGTGGGGGGGGGGGAGATTTAATCCAAGTGACACTTTGGCAAAAGGAACTTTTTTAAGTTACTGAAAAAAGAAACAGTTTAAATAAAAATAGAATTATATTTTTAATTGTTGTTTCATCTTCAGGTATAAATCTGTTATATGTGTTAAGGTAGTTTCTAAATTTATTTATTCATAAATTAATTTCAAGGGACTGAAGAACCTAACAGTTATCAATTGTCTGTGTTGAAACTGAAAAGAAATGGCTTCAAATATCACAAATTAGAGAAACTTTAGGCTTTTTCAACTGTGAAATTACCAGCGTTTCGCCCCAGTGTAACAATGAGATCATCAGTTGGATTGATACACCTTTCCAACTGATGAGCCCACTGCTACACTGGGACAATGTTTTTTAACAAATGCAATCGATGAAATTAAATTGTGGTTTCCTTCTAGGAACCTTATTTTTGATATAGAGATACTTGTTCAGCGCTGGGGCAGATGTCTGAACGATGACTCTTTCACATTAACATCACTGTCCCGCCGTTTGATAAAGTGTAGGATGTCCAGTACATATATGGTAGTGCAAGTTCCTGGATACCATCTATATTTCAATTGAAGAACCCTTATGGATAACATCTTGAAGGTACAGAAGAATAAACTTCGATCGACTGAAATTCGTAAGTTCTTAATAGCTTACCCAGTGCTGTGTCCACTGGTTGTTCCAGAGGGCAGGTCCAAAACTACGCGCTGGGTTCATACTAGCACCAGTATAGTGACCCTGGAAAAAAGACAAAAGTTAAAATAATTAGTGTAAAGTTTGTGAAAGAAAACAAGGACATGGAAATCATGAATCTAGATGTAAAAATTAATAAAAATACGAAATCTGAGAATTTTTAGAGGCTGAAGTTCAGATTGCCGCTAATACGATATTTGAGGAGCGTGTTAATCACCTAACAAACTACAGTAGTGGTGGCCGTAACAGCAGTTATATTCAATGTACTTGGTCGGCGGATGCAGAGTGTGTCTCGGCCCACAAGTGCCCACGGCTGGTCCGTGGTACGACAGCTCTACACTCCGACCGGCCAAGCGAGCAGAGGAAGGGTGGCCACGGCTCTACCGTGGCTCTACGCCTCTGTATTCGGGCGACGGAGAAAGGCTGGTGCCCACCGTCAGATGTCCTGAGAATTGTTTTCCGTGGTTTTCTATTCTTCTGCGCTAAAGCAAATGCCGCAACATTTGCTAGTATAAGCCACGGCCACCAACACTCTCACCTTCACCACCACAAATCTCCTGGCCTGAGAGACGGCGTCACCGTCTAAGAGGCCCGCCTCCCCCTTCAGGGGAAAAATGAACACATTTAGTAGTAATAATGTAAATCAGAAAATAATTTTTCCCTTAATCACCAATAGTAAGGTTATCTCATCATCTTGCATCAGTGAAATAATCAAAGACTACAAAAGAAGACATTCTTCAGCATGATCAAAAATTTATAATGGAGGAAGTTACGGTAACATTTTTTTACAATTTGATTTACGTCGCGCCGACACAAATACTCTAGGTCTTATGGCGACGATGGGATAGGAAAGACCTAGGAATGGGAAAGAAGCAGCCATGGCCGTAATCAAGGTACAGCCCCAGCATTTGCCTTGTGTGAAAATGGGAAACTACAGAAAACCATATTTAGGGCTGCCGACAGTGGGGTTCGAACACACTATCTCCCGAATGCAAGCCCACAGATGCGCGCCCCTAACCGCAGGGCCACCTCGCCCGCTGGTAACAAAAAGAAAAATGATGTCGAATTCCCCCTGTGCAAGCAAAAATGGCCATAAACAAGTTTTCATTGAAACTAAAATGGATCACGATTAATCTATTTGCACCTAACGAGACTTCTATATGGAGTGTGGAACTGCCAAGTGTAGTATTCTAAAGGGGGGAAACTGACTTATAGCCTATGAAACTGCCACCAACGAAATAACCTGTCCTGTAGAGTATAATGAGATGACGTCTCTTTATGTCTCTCAGTCACAGTCATCCATGAATACTTCACATCACAGCCTGCACGGTTGCTAGGTAACATTGCGTCACACGTTTTGTATCGCTAAGTTCGTGACGCAAATATTCACATGACCCCCAGCCATAAGACATACTTATGTTAATAATAATAATAATAATAATAATAATAATAATAATAATAATAATAATAATAATAATAATAATAATAATAATAATAATAATAATAATAATAATAATAATAATAATTAGGGCCCGGATGTTTATGCAGTAATAGGTTAGAATGCAAACTTAAAGAAGCGAGTAATAAGTAGAGTCTAGCCGCACGACGGTAATGCTATGAGGATTGCATAAACATTAGAGATTCGACCATTAAAACTCCTAGAAGCTTTGTTACTCCTACTACATTACGTTAGAGCGGGCTCTTCGACATTTTCTACTAACAAAATTACTTAGTAGGAAATGTCGATTAGCCCGCTCTAACGTAATCTAGTGGGAGTAACATAAATTCTAGGGGTTCTAATGGGCCTAACCCCTACTGTTTATGCAAACCTCATAGCATTACCGTCGTGCGGGTAGACTCTACTTATTACTCGCTTCAGTAAGTTTGCATTCTAACCTATTACTGCATAAATATCCGGGACCTAATATTAATAATATTAATGCCGGGCTGAGTGGCACAGACGGATTTGAGGCGATCTTCTGACCCCAACTTCGCAGATTTAATCCTGGCACATCGAAGATTTTCGGCAACGAAATTATGAGAAATGCCTAGGATTGGCGAAGTAGTGGCCGTAGCCTTAATTTAGGTAGAGCCCCATCATTTGTATGGTGTGAAAATGAAGAAACCATGGAAAACCCTATTTAGGGCTGCCAGCAGCATGATTAGAACCCACCATCTTCCGAATGCAAGCTAAAAGCTATATGACCCTAACCACACGGCCAATATTATTATTATTATTATTATTATTATTATTATTATTATTATTATTATTATTATTATTATTATTATTATTATTATTTCAGGACGAAAGGAATTTCAAAGCTCGTAGCAATAAGAAGAAATATATGCTGTCATGTAATACCAGATATAAAGGGCACAAAGGTACGACAGATTCTATTCATCTCGAAGGTTTCAAAAGTTGTAAGCCCTGAGGAAACTAAATTCTTGAATTAAGGTTAAACAAGTGGAAAATGAAATATGTTCCACGAGGAAGTAACCGTGGTGAAGTAATGGTGAAGTATATTTGAGCTGGTTGGAGAAATGTGTATTTACACTCTCACTGTAGTCTCACACTTATTTTATAGGAAGCTCATTTCTCCACCGCGATTAATGTTTCTGGCTCTACGCACAAGATAATGATGTAACGGGGTGTTTTTCTTATTGCAGTCGTCTTGTGTTTTGATTGGAGACATACCTGGCTAACTGAACCTCGTTTGTAAACCGAGTGAATTGGCCGTGCAGTTAGGGTCACGCATCACTGATCTTGCATTCGGGAGATAGTGAGTTACAACCCCGCGTTCGGCAGCGATGATCATGGGTTTCCGTGGCTTACCACTTTCACACCAGTCAAATGCTCGGTATGTACCTTAATTAAGGCCGCGGAGACTGCCTTCCAACTCTTAGACCTTTCGTAACCCGTCGTCGCCATAAGGTCTATCTATGTCGATGTAACGTAAAGCCAATTGTTAAAGAAAAATCTATGGTAGTGATCCAATTACAAGATTGTTCTATGAAAATATGGACTGAAATAAAAAATCTAACATAGTAATGTCCATTGGCCGAAAACTGATTTTGACGTGACAGCGCCTATAAAACGAGGCTACATATATTCATACCGTAGAGTAAGTAAAGCATGTGTTCACGATCGGGCTCAAACTCTGGAACTAAAGTCTTAATCTGAATGATTGGGGTACCGTTTGATTGAAAATGTGGGAAATGGGAAAATAGGGCACTCGGTGGATGCCAGTTAAATACGAGGACCGGGAGGACGAGGAGGGTCGGGGGGCTATTAAAAAGTGGCCATATTGAGGTATGTGATTTGTTTACTGGCGAGCGAGTTGGCCGTGCGGTTAGAGGCGGTTAGCTTGCATTCGGGAGACAGTGGATTCGAACCCCACTGTCAGCAGCCCTGAAGATTGTTTTCCATGATTTCACATTTTCACAAGGGACCTTACCTGTACCTCAATTAAGTCCACGGCCGTTTCCTTCCCACTCCTAGCCTTTTGTTGTCCTATTGTTACCATCAGACCTATATGTGTCGGTGCAACGTAAAGCCAATTGATAGCTTGGTTTACGATTAAAACTGGGAATAGGTTCCTATCCAGAGATATTTTAAAAGTTTCTCGAAATTACTTTCTCACTAGACTGTAATTTCCATTTGAAGTACGTCCTAGACTGATGTACGCAATTCGCCTGCGTCTCGGTCGAATGTCACTAGAACTATGGGTATTCACTTTCGGAAATCCAGTGCTGTTTGCTGACAAAGGAGTTATTTTCCAATATACTGCTGTCATCTTCACCGGTAATTAACACGGCGCTCGTAATATTTCACAGCCCGCCTGCTAACCACGATTGTTAAGGCGTCAAGCCTGTATGGCCTGACACCGTGATTAGCCAGTTTCCACCATAAGAATGCCAACGGCCGTAGGCGTGCTGAAACACCGGATCCCGTGAGGTCTCCGAAGTTAAGGAACATTGGGCGTGGTGAAGATTTGGATGGGTTGCCACGCGCTGTTGGTGGGGGGTAAGGGAATGGAGGAACGTAAAGAATTGGCCCCCCTACCGTACGTAAACTCTGGCTCAGGCACACCTCTGCGAAGGTTCGGACCTGCCTTCGGGCAGAATACACCCTTACCTTTACTTCCCATTAGAATGTTGGCCGGCAGGATAGGAGAGGTGATGGTATACAATTTCTGATATCTAGAATGCATGCAGAAAGTCTGGATTCAATTTCAAACCTTCCCCGCAGTGTTCATATGACACTGTTGATGGTGATTCGTCCGTCGGATGGAGACGTTAATCTTGGTGCTTACTTGACAGGAGTTACACAATGTGCAGGCACAAGTCTTCACCCTCCGCTTTTCTACTTTCATATATCACGTCATTCATTTCATCTCTTTAAGTCCTCTGATGAGTTTGACGTCAGGAAAGACATATGATCGTACAAACTCGCTACGAAGATTAATCTTACTTCATTCCCGACCGCGTAGAGAAACGCCACAAGTGTTGGACATACGTAAAGGGTGGCCCAAAAGTCTGTTAACATCTGACGATGCGATACTTGACGGAATATTGGAGATAGAGTGGCAATAATTTACACACATAATAATTTGCATGACATGGAGTTTTATTGACACCAAAATAAAGTACATAAAATGACCAACAGATGGCGCTGGACAGCAACACGTCAGGTAAAAGTGGCCACACCAACAACGAGTGCACAATCGGGCCAACAGATGGCGCCGGACAGCAACACGTCAGTGATGCCACATAAGACTCCTGTTCGGTATAAAGGGAACTATCATGAGAGAGGACGTAACACGTGCCTGCAATCGCGGCATGTTGACGTTAAAAGAAAAGGCACAGTTAGTGAAGCTTTATTTACCTTATTTGGTGTCAATAAAGCACCATGTCATGTCAATCATGTGTGTCAATTATTACCTCTCTACGTCCAATAATCCGTGAAGTATTCCCTCCTAAAATGTTAACAGTCTTTAAAATGCACGTATGTACTCTGCATGATCGTAATATTTCATCTCCATTCAGCGGATATCTTGAACCCTTTCCCCCACATTATTTACAAAGAGATATAGTTGAGGCTAGTCACAGACACACCCATGGAGATACAAAAGGATCGTTCACCATCTTGTGGGTACAAAAAGATTGGTCAGCCTGTACCGATCATTAACATCAACTCGGAGCTTAATTCATAACGTACTTTATGGGGACTGCAGTATGTACCTTCTTGTTAATATAAGAAAAGATTTTCATTGGGGTAATCACATTAAAAAAGAAATGTAATCTCCGTACAGGCTATGGAGGCCCTTGGAGGGGTGGAAGCTAAAGGCTTCCACTATCCTTAACCTCGACAGTTGATGGGGTAGAGTGATTAGCTCTACGCCCAGCCACCTTTGCTCCAGCAATTAACCTGATACTCATTTTTGGTGTAGGCTGAATGAACCTCAGGACCATATGCACCTCCGGAAGCGAAAATCTCGTTTCTTAAATGTTTCGACTTCCTGACGGGGAATTGAACCCAATTCCTTCCAGGAGAATCGAGCACGCCTTTACCGCATCGACCAGGCAGCCCCTGGGTAATGACATTAGCCAGGTTGTAAATAAGGGTTAAATATTTTCATGCATTCATGAAAGTATTTAGGGGTCATAGTAAGGATGAAAAGGAGAAGGCATATAAGTGACCAGTAGGACCCCAATCAGAGTACGGTTCCAGTGTATGGGACTCTCACGACGAGTACTTGATGCCGAAAATTGGAAGATCCAAAAGAAAGCGGCTGTTTCGGGACATTTTTCCATAACATTTTTCCCCTTAAATAATTTTCTCCGTTAACCACTTTTTCCCTAGCGCATTTCTATCCCAAAAGTTTTCTTCCCAGAAATTTCTTCTCCATAGACCATTCTTCCCTATCGCCATTCTATATTTTTCCCTCGAAAATTGTAATAGATTATTTTACTTAACGAAAATCACATTTATTTCAATGGAAATACGAGTTGTGGGAAAAAGATTAACGGGATGGCAAATCACGAGAAATTCCAGAGGTGGGAAGGAACATTGGACGTGTAATAAGAAGCCAGAATGTAGAACGTCCATAAGCAAAGGCTCTGGAAATAAAATAAATGTAGTGAAAGAAGGAATTCATGCCCTTGCTCCCAATCAGGAGGAAATTCAGGCCGAACATACGTACATGAAAAATGATAACCTACAAGCTGTTTTCCAGTCATTGACCGGGTCAGAGATGTAATGAATGAAGCAGATATAGGCTGTTAGTACGATGGGGTCGCCACTCCCAAAGTGATTTATTAATGAAATATAGATGCTATGAAATGAGAATGGAGAGTGTTGCTGGAATGAAAGATGACAGGGAAAACCGGAGTACCCGGAGAAAAACCTGTCCCGCCTCCGCCTTTTCCAGCATAAATCTCACATGGAGTGACCGGGATTTGAACCACGGTACCCAGCGGTGAGAGGCCGACGCGCTGCCTTCTGAGCCACGGAGGCTCAACATACGTACATATAATCATTAAAAGAGAAGAGCCAAGTAACATCCCGAGGTGACCCCATCACAGTTAATTCGAACAGAATTGCCGAGAGTGGCATTCGGTGTTTTAAGTCACTTACCAGAAAGGGAGTCCGACTCCATGGCGGCTAAATGGTTAGGGTGCTGGTCTTTGGTCACAGGGGTCCCGAGTTCGATTCCCGGCAGTGTCGGAAATTTTAACCACAATTGGTTAGATTCGCTAGCACGGGGGCTGGGTGTATGTGTCGTCTTCATCATCATTTCATCCTCATCACGAAGTGCAGGACGCCTACGTGAGCCTAATCAAAAGACCTGCATCTGGCGAGCCGAACTTGTCCTCGGACACTCCCGGCACTAAAAGCCATACGCCATT
Organism: Anabrus simplex; assembly: GCF_040414725.1. Taxonomy (NCBI): domain Eukaryota; kingdom Metazoa; phylum Arthropoda; class Insecta; order Orthoptera; family Tettigoniidae; genus Anabrus; species Anabrus simplex. Next base: position 310,912,405 of record NC_090270.1, read on the forward strand.
TCATTCCATACCAGAAAGGGAAAAAAATTCACTCTTGTAGGGGGGAACACAGGGGAAATCAATTACCGAACGGAAAATGTTTAATGTGGAATCAGAATCACAGGGATATTGATCTTAAAATCCCAAAATACCACCAAGTATTGATTAGGATTCAAATCATGAAATCCTTGGTGAGAAGGCAGTGAGTAGACCACTTTCATTTTGCTTACCATTAAATTCCCCTAAAATCTTGCTGGCCATCCCTTCACCCTTTGCTTTACATCACACCGACACAGATAGATCTTACGGCGATGATGAGATAGGAAAGGGCTATTAGTGAGAAAGAAGTGACCGTGGTATTAATTAAGATAAAGCCTGGCGGGAAAATGGGAAACTATTGAAAACCATCTTCGGACCTGCCGAGAGCGCAGCCACTCTAGCGATCTAATGCCGTATTAAAATTATTGGTTACAATTAAAATTAATAATCCATACTTTGATATTGAATGTCTCTTCTCGGCACAAAATATGGGGTTTAATATATAAAGCGTTCTATCGTGCAATTTTAAAACTTTTACAATTTGTTGTATGTTAATTTCTTCGTAGGAAGCAAAATCTTAATTTATATTGTGTATTATAATAGTTAATTTTATATACAGCAGGATAGCATAGTACCGTAGTAATTTGTTTCAGTCTCTTTTTTCATTTATTCAGTATGTTATATATTTTTATGTTAATTATGTATTTCACTGATTAAGTGTAAGACAGGGACACGTGTCCCTAACTTTGCCAGTTAAAATAAATCATATCTATCTATCTATCTATCTAATTTTATTGTGGAGACTGTATAAAAATTCTCGTACAAAACAAAGTAAGAAAAATTTCATTAAGGTTATGTGAACGACTCGTATCCACGAAGTTTCACTGTAATTTTTGTCCTGAATGGAGGATAATAATTGCTTTTACACAAATCAACAGTAAAATCTGCGGTTAATTAATAAATACAATCATTACTCGAGAAATATAGACATGTAACTACGGCGACTATTTCGTTGTAGACACGAGACTCTTCTGACTCATTCCGCTTCATCGTGCTGTCTTTTGTTTCCCTCTCGAGGTCCAGGCGAATGAAAGTGCTATGTGTGTTTATTCTGAATTTCATTGGCCATTAAGACTAGCGTGGGCAGTTCAAACAGAAAAATGGAGGTGAAAAGTATGCCATAAATATCACAAAAATATTATTGTTGAAATAAAAATAGCATGATCCCTGAACTAATAATTATATTAATTAATGAGTTATGGGCACAAGTCATCAACTCGCCCCACCAAGTAACATGTAGCAAAGCAAAGGAGTTCAAAGAAGTTAAGTGAGCAAAGACTGAACACACAAAAGTGTTAAATGAACAAAAGACATACTGAAGCGTAGTGGTGTAGTGGTAGAATTCATAGGCGTAATGTAACAAAATATGTATGTATATATTTCTCTAGTAATATTTGTGTTTATTATTTTACCGCCAATTTTAATGTTAATTTGCATTGAAGCAATTCTAACCTTTCATTTACGACAAGAATTATGATGAAATTTCATGGATACGATTCGTTCATGTACCTTTTCATTAAAATGGTCATTCTGTTGCAGGTAGAATTTGTTAACGTGGACCATAAGTATTCAATGCCTCCTAATTTTGAGAATAATATTATATACGAGGAAACTGGAGTGAGGCACTTAAATTGGACTATATTTCTTCCCAATTTCATTTTGCTTACCATTAAATTCCCCTAAAATCTTGCTGGCCATCCCTTCACCCTCTGCCAGTTAGAAGCAATGGACAGAAAATGTAGAAGCTGTGGTTGCATTCCGTTTTGCATACTTGAAAGATATAATGTGTGTAAAGTAAGATGGACAGCTCATGGAATTTAATTTCGTATCTTTAGGGAATTCATATAATATTTAGGGAATTCCATCTCGAATACATCTTCATCACAGGCATCTCAAGACCGAGGGACGTTAAAGTACATGTAGGAACTCGATGGGTAGCGCAGGCTGCAATATTGTCCTTAACGAGACGTTTGCTGAAACTGTCCTGCTTCAAGGGGATTACAACGTAGTGGTCAGAGAGCCGCAGGCAGCAAACAGTACAAGGGTGGGTCATAAAGATATAGTGAGTTGTAATAAAACGTTCCAAGCAAGATATGAATGGCATTACGTTTGTGTTTCGTCCATAGTTATTGATACAGCGATCAGAAGCTGGCGTAGGAGGCGCTGCCATGAATGCTATTACAAAGCACCGACTAGGCAGCTCTTCCGTAATGTAGTGGAGGTAACATAAATTCTGGGGGTTCTGACTGGCCGAACTCCTAATATTTATGCTAAACTCATAGCATAAATATCATACAGGGTACACTATACTTGTTACTCACTTCAGTACGTTTGCATTCTAACCTAATACTGCCTAAAATTCCGTGCTTTAGTGAGTTATTGTTTGAAGGGGAAGTACACCAATGAAACAATACCTTATTATCACTGAGAAGGAGATAAAAACGGAAGAGATCCGACCCGTTGAAGAATGAAGGTATGCAAAACAAACTCTGGTCTTGCAAACATGGTACCGAGAATAGGAGTTAAATTAGGGAGATCGGACAATAACGATTTTTTTTGCTAGTTGCTTTACGTCGCACCGACACAGATAGGTCTTATGGCGACGATAGGACAGGAAAGGGCTAGGAGTGGGAAGGAAGCGACCATGGCCTTAATTAAGGTACAGCCCTAGCATTTGCCTGGTGTGAAAATGGGAAACCACGGAAAACCATTTTCAGGGCTGCCGGCAGTGGGGTTCGAACCTACTATCTCCCGAATACTGGATACTGGCCGCACTTAAGCGACTGCAGCTATCGAGCTCGGTAATAACGATAAAAGTGAGGCTGGCACAAGTGAGTGGAAGCAGAATCACCTCGGGGCATCGTGGTGGCCAACTCATTTATCCCATGTCTAGAGATCCGGGGTCTCCCCTTCTAGTCGCTCCTGATGACAAACAGGAGATGCCACGGAAATAGTACACTGCTCTCATATACAGAGAGTAACAAATGCAACAAAACCTCCGCCGAGACTATTTTGTAACGTCATGTATGCCTGTCCCGCGAAGGTTCTTTTACGTGCCGCCATAGACCTTACGTATCTGAGCACCTTCAAACACCACCGGTCTAAACCAAACTGTCAACTTCGTCTCAGAAAGCCAAGGTCTCAACCGTCTGAGCCACTCAGCCCGGATCGGAGAAAGAGATCTGACCCACCAAGCGAGTTGGCCATGCGGTTAGGGCCGCGAGCTGTGAGCTTGCATTCTGGAGATAGTGGGTTCGAACCGCACTGTGGGCAGCCTTGTAGGTGGTTTACCGTGGTTTCCCACTTTCACACCTGGCAAATGCCGGGGCTGTACATTAATAAAGGCCACGGCTGTTTCCTTCCCACTCCTAGCCTTTTCTTATCCCACGCTTGTGTAATCTAAAGGCAACTGTAAAAAAAAAATTAATGTGTCCCCTCCAAAAATGAGAACATCTGCAGAATAAAGAGAAATGCCATGAAATACTCACTGTACGTCGTAAACTGAACAAAAGAGGATCAGATAGCAAAATATAAGGAGCTATGCTCAAGTAAGTGGAATCAATGTCTGACTCCACTAAGAGTCTCGTGGTCGCTGCCTACGCTCGTTAGTTGAGAGCCGCTTGGGAGTCGCCCATGCATTCAGTGCCTCCAGCCATACTTAATGGAATTTAACCAGTGAGTGGACACTTTGTCTGGCGTCACGCAACTGGTCGCGCATACTTTATCTATCACGGTTCCTTCTGACTAATTCTGTGTTCAAAATTTAAAAAATGCATCACGGCAATTCTCTGATTTTTATAACGTTTGCTTCCTACAATATGGATGTATTATAAATAAAAACATATACATTTTAGAGAAAGTACTAAAAATTTTATAGACTAATCTTTAATTTTATTCATAAATTTAAAGCATCCTATTTGTAATGGAGTTGTATTACTCCATTACCTTAGAACTACATATATTGGATTCCATTTATATAGTTTAATATTATGGTGTGCGTGTCCACGAATTAAGAGTTCGAGATACCATGGTCCCTTCTTGGATTTGCGCATGGGGAGCCATCTTGCGGTGGACTTGGTTATAGAAACACGAGGTGGCTAGTGGTGCTGCGATCTGTCTGCGAAATGTGAAGTTACCTGGCGAAGCACCGTCCTCGACAATGATGTCTGAGCGTTTTTGTTTTTAATTCTTGGGACTGAATTGAAGAGACGCTCTGAAGCTAAGCTCTTGGTTGTGGTTTAACGACAAGTTATTTATTCAAGAAAGAAGATGTTGGTGAATTTTGATCCGGGTTAAAGGACTTCCACCTGAGCCTTAGGCTCGTTGTTTGGTTTGTCATTTAAAAAAATATTCTCTTCTAACTAGCCGACCTCGTAAGTAGATTCATATGTACTTCTGAATTGGGTTGATATCGCCGAAGAAACTACTAATAATGACGTTTGAAGACATGAAGAAAATTTATGGCTATGAAATCTGAGAAATGGAATATTTGATGTTTCGGACATTTCTTTTGCGTATTTAAAGTGAAGGACTTTTCCTACTGGTCTTGTTATGAGCTTGTAAAATTCAATCTAGGTTTGGGGTTTCAAGGTTCAATGGTAACTATGATATTAATTTTAACTTTTGGTTCTGTCACTTAAGGTTTCATGCGCATGAAACAAGATTTTTATATTTGGGGAGCTCCTCATTGGTAAATATGTATGTAGTATCGGTGTAACCTAATTCATTTTTCTTATTTCCCTTTTAATAATAATAATAATTATTTGATTACTAAATTTTTCAAACCTATTCGAGGGTGTTTGGTAATATTGGAATATTGTTAAGATGAAAACTTTTCTTTTGAGCTACTCGGTACTGGCGTAGCCATTTTGAATTACGGTGATTCTGTTTTGTTTCTGTACGATGTAATAGAATGCACACGTGGGTGGGCGTTGTCCTGTTGCCTGTGACAGGCGAGGATTTGTGTTGATTATTGACGGGTAGAAACGTGTGATGTAATGGTCTTGATTTGGTCACCTTGTGGTGAACTGGTTGCTGTTTGATGATATTCAAGTGATTTAAGTTTCGGTCTCTGATGTAATGTTCTCTTAGTTATCCTTCTTGTGGATCATGTACCTTCATTTGGGTTATTTCTTGAAGATTACCGAAGTAATATGGGTTGGTAGGGTATGACCGAGATTGTCATTGGAGAAGTTTTCACCTTCAAGACTGTAACTGTGAATTTATAGATTTTAATTGTGATTTGATTCTTTAAATTAATGCATCGACCTTGATGGTTTAATTTTCAATTAATTTTGCCTTTTAATTGATCCAGTTGCAACTTTCAAATTTTAAAACAATTGTAGTTTGAGAGGTCGGTTATTTTTTTTTTTAGAGGTTAATATTAATTAAAGTTTTCTTTTCTTCAAATTTTATTCAGTGGTTATTATTCCAGCCTTTAGCTAATTTTATTTTTTTATTGATTCGCCTGGCCTCTTGGCCCCGGTTGCTTCTACACATTGCGACGACCTTACTATTGGGATTGCACGGTAAGTTATCTGGTTCATGTTATTCTTGTTTTCTTGGTTCAATCCCTGGTCGTGCTATACGCTCTACCTTTGTATTTTATGTTGTGAGAATGTATTTGGTAGCAGATTGCGTGGTTGCCATAGCAACTACGTTCTGTTATCCTCGTTATTTGTGCTTAGTTTCTGAGCACGTGTAATTTATTGAACTACTAATTGATACCTGGTGTATCACCTTTTCTTTTCATATTTCTTGTGAATTATTGGCTAATTTAGCCAAGTCACAATGGTCTATTGGCTGGAATAATAAGGAGATTGAGACAAAAATTCAAGGTTGTGAAGGGAAAGGCAGACTTACGTTGGGTGGTAACTTCTGTGTTTTCTGTTTCATATCATTATGCCTGCACGTGCTGTGTTGTTGCCGCGAATGTTACGAAAAGGGGAGCTGCAGTACGAACTGCAAGTCCGCGGCTTGGTATCAACCGGTTCCATGGAGGGTGACGTTGCCTTGCTTCAGGCTTCCCTGGATTCTGCTGTAAAACCAGGTGACATGAACATCCAAGTGGGTGAGTCAGTGAATTACCTTTCAGTTTCAGTTAGTGAATTGTTAGTCTTTTTAAATCAGCTTAAAGAATGCAATCCATCTGACTATCAGTTGAGAAGGCTAAAGGCTCGAACTAATCACCTTATCAACAGGGTTCAGGATTTAATTTCCCTTGGGCCTGAAGGAGAGTTGATTTCCCAGTGTACTTCCTTGTTGACTTCTGTCATCAACATTTCTGTGGAACTTGATTTAATGATTAGTACCAAAAAGGTTGGTCAATTGTCGTTGAATGATGAAATTGAGAATAATGAAAGTAATTGCTTTGGTCAATCTAATGAGAATATTTCTCCCCAAAACGTAACTAATCCGTGCTCATCTCATTGCTGTGGGCTAAGTCCTGTGCTAGAGAATTTGTTGGTTAGGTCATGTTCGGCCCCAAACTCTATTAAAGATCTCTTTAAGGATGTAAAGGTTTTTTCTGTAGGGCTAATAATTTTACTACTCTTCGTGTCATCTCTTCTTCATCCAATAAGGGGTATGCTTATGCATCTAGGGATCTACTGAGGAAAAATTCAACCTAACCTCTGAGCATGGCCTTCTATCTCTGTTTACTTGTGTAAAACGTTAGGTGTGGAATGGTGTGCTGTGATGTGTTGGGCTCTTTCATTATTATTAGCTGAGGTCTGTTACCTTGACATTGATGATAGTATATATTTATTTGGCCTTATTACATTTTACTAACCACTGTTATTTTCATGTTGGTAACTGTACCTTGATTGTTGATATTGGATGATCGGGTGTGCACATCATGATTTCTTGAAAATTTATTTAATCAGTGAAGGCTGTATGCTTTGGTGTGTTCTTATTTTGAAATTAATTAATCTTATCTGATTTATTGTGTTATTTCTTAAATTTGGTTTATTTACCTACTTCTAATGTGTAGTGAGCTTGATGTGTGCCGTTATACGCATCCACTCTTGTGTCATCAGGTCTGGGTTATGTCACAATTAATTAGTGATATGTTTTCGCCCTCGTGTGGAATTGGATATGAATACCATTTACCTTGTATGACTCTATCGTTACTGACCTGGTTAATGTTTTGTTTTATTCCTTGTGTCAACTGTTTATTGGGCAGTTACCATCTTGGTTGAGCCATGTGGATCAGTATCTGATTGGGATGACTTGTTGGTCTTGTACCTAAACCTTGGAGTTTTTACTGGTTTTCCCTGTCTTAATTATTGCTTGCATGTGTTCTGCTATTCTGATGTGTCGAAGCCCTCTTACTTTGGTTGTGAGGTATTCATCAGGTGTCTGGGGCACTTTAAGTTTCTCTAATCGTGATCTCCTTGGTTGAATATTGATTAATCTGCCTGGCCTTTCTTAATTTCTGTTTGTTTTCATCCTGGGGTAAACTTTATTTGGTGTTTGATGTTTCTCATGCCTGACTGTCCCTTGCATTGTTGTTATTGTGCACCCTCGTGGTAATTATGTATCTGATTCATGTGATCTGGTTTCTTCCTTCCTCTCTCCATTCATTGCCTGTTGATCCGACGTCCTCTTGTGTTTAACCTTTTTCTGTAAAGCCCATTTTATGTTTACCTGCCACTCAGTGGCATTTTCTCTCAGTGGTTCTTATTATGTCTCTTGACATGGTTGTTGTCATCTTGCCGTGTTATTGGATTTGATACTTAGGTATGGGACTAAATAGCAAATCCTCTAGCCGGTACTGGAATCCTACTAATGATGGTTTATGGGGGCCATTTGAGGTGTAACTGTCCTCTTCAAGGACTCTTGAGCTTTTCCATCGACTCGACTTCTGTTCCGCTACTTATATTTTATTTACCTCATCCCCTGGGGAATATTGGGGGAGGTACCTGTTTTGCTGTGGAGCGACAGTGTGATCTTGACATCACCTATTTATAGACCGGGTAATGCCGAGGTTCTGCAAAGGACAACTGTGGTATATGTAGTTTGGGTCCTTGCTCGTTATTTCTCTGTTGGTTCTTCTAATCGAAGGATTTTATTTGCCTTTTTAAAAATTGGTTGGATGTTCCATGGTGGGATGAATTGTATCTGTAATTCGGTGAAGTAGGCTAGTTACCTGATTCCAGATTGTGTTCCCTCCTGAGTTTCTGCTATCCCTATTTCTATCCTGTTTCTTCTGATGTTTGATAGCTTGGGGTTAATTGTTGATCTGTTGTGATGACAAACTTATTGAGCTCTCTTCATCTATTAGTACTAGTGGTCTCCATCTGATCGTGCCTATTTGCCTCGCTATGAATTGTTTACCATTTCTATCTTGGATTTTACTTGTTTGATATCCTGTTCTAGGATACATGAAACATAATTATTAATTGTGGATTGATTTCTTGTCCTTATTCTTATTCAACTAGGTGATGTAGTTGTGGAGGAAAGTTGAACCTATGTTAGTTGAAAGATTATTTAATGTTCGGGTGTGTCAATTATGTTCTAGTGTTTTGAAGTTATGGTATAGTCTACTGTTAAGTTTTCTTGCCATCTTGAAAAGGGGAAGTATAAGGGTAGTTGTGTTAAGTGATTTCATCCTGTGGAAGTATTGAATATCCGTGTGGACTTCTCGTTGTAAGGTGATCTGGTACCCTGCCTATTCATCGCTGTTATCATCATTTTCTAAGGTGTTTCGAAGGAAATTGCGACTTGTTTATATGTATATTGTTTAATTAGAGTTGTAGATTCATGTAATGTACTTAGAGTTTTACTTCTTCCGTCCGTTATGGTGAAGTGATGTTGAGGTAGTTAAAGGATTCATGACCTAAGGAGTGTACCTCCTTTGACCTGTAGGGTACGGTTTCTGATCCTTATTATGGATGTGAGTTTTTGGTATTATGGGTTTGATTTTGGGAATTATATTTGGGAGGCATTATGGTTTCGTTGAGAGGTGACTGTGTTCCTCTGAAGTCATGATGGTTATTGCGGTTGTTGTGATGATATTGGGTGGGCACTCTGTGATTTGTGAGATGCTGTCGAGGATTTGTATGTCCTTTACCTTCGTGGCTGACACATCGGCACTGGTGGTCATTTGAGTGGTGATGTATTGTTGTTATTTGAGTTACTTATTATGTGGGTTGTTGTAGTATGGACACCTTGAGGAGGTTGTACATTGCCTTTTTATTTTTCTCTGGGTGTCAAAGGTGGATTTGGTGAAAACTCATTTTATGTATCTACAACTCATTTTGGGAAAAATTCTTAAGTAGGTGTTTATTTCGGGTCTGTCACCTGACTTGTGTTTCAACTTCTTATATTCTCTGCCATGTCTTGTTCACCTGTGGTCATCTTGCTTATGCTTGTGGATTTAAACGTTCATTTTAAGTAACCTGCCTATCTAAGGCCTTTTATAATGGGAGTTACATCTGAATGATGTCGTTGGTATAGTAAATTATCGTTCTGTCATGAAGAAGAATAAGTATGGGATTATTCTGCTCATTCTGACCGTATTGCAGTCATCGATCCTCTACCTGCATATGGGGGCTTGTAGAAGGAATATGTGATTTCAGAATTGTGTTGTCTCCCGTGTTTCTCCTGGTCATTTTCTGTCCCGGTGTAGGTGTTCATATTGTATGTTAATTGTCTGGTAATCGCTGCTAGTTCGGTTGTTGATGACCCACCTTACGCGTACCCTACATCTGAATTATACATATGTCTCCAACTGTAATTAACCTTTTACCATGGCTCTGAACATTGATATCTTCTACTCTAGTTTAATTTTTCTATACTAAGCATGTTTGTTCCGTGTCCTTCTATTAATTCTTGTTCTAGTCATTCAGCTTCTCTTTGGAATGAGATTATGTGTACTGGGGTATGGAAGTTGATCCTGAGTTAGTGTTGAGTAATTGTTGATTTCTGAACTAGATATGATTTTAAAAGAAATTTTGGTGGGGGACTATGTAATTCTACTTGTTTGCTGGCCCTTGATTTCACGGAGATGTATATGTGTGTTAAATTTAACTGTATTGTAATGTTATTTCCTCCTAATTCTTGCTGTTGGCATGATTATTGATTGTGTGGTCTAGTTATTTATGTAATATTCCTTGATCTGGAGTACGTGCCTCTATGGTAAAGGAAACTGATGATAAGGAGATTAGTGTGGAAACGTCACTTAAGGATTATGTAGAATTCGGTGCACTGACTTATGTCTTGAAGATGTTTGTGTTTCCTGGTTATCTTATTTTTTTCTTTTCTTTTCTTCTCCTTGTATTTAATCTTATTACTTAATGTGGTAATACCTTACCATTCAGAAAGTCATGCCTTTTTCCTACGTAAGAGAAACCCCCAAAACAAGTTCCAGAGAATTTTTTATGCTACTCTTAAAATTATTGTAAGACCAGTCTTCTCAGCGTAGTGTGTTCCTGAGGTTTAATTGTGTTACAACGAACTTGTGCACTCATGTACTACTCGTATTAGGTCAATCGCTTCGGAATTAAGTGAACATTTCGAGGAAGATTGTAATGTAAAAAAAAAAAGAACTTAAAGAAATTTTAACGAACTGTGGATGAGCTGTAGCACTTGGTTTGGCATGTGTGTTCATGTGCCTCTACTCGCTTCGTGACATGTCAGTGTTGGTTGTTGGAGGAAACCAAATTTTCATATATATAATTGTAATTTTCATCGGACCTGCTCGTCATGCCCCACCCCTTGTAGATCTTTTCGAGGGGGAGGCTGTAATGGAGTTGTATTACTCCATTACCTTAGAACTACATATATTGGATTCCATTTATATAGTTTAATATTATGGTGTGCGTGTCCACGAATTAAGAGTTCGAGATACCATGGTCCCTTCTTGGATTTGCGCATGGGGAGCCATCTTGCGGTGGACTTGGTTATAGAAACACGAGGTGGCTAGTGGTGCTGCGATCTGTCTGCGAAATGTGAAGTTACCTGGCGAAGCACCGTCCTCGACAATGATGTCTGAGCGTTTTTGTTTTTAATTCTTGGGACTGAATTGAAGAGACGCTCTGAAGCTAAGCTCTTGGTTGTGGTTTAACGACAAGTTATTTATTCAAGAAAGAAGATGTTGGTGAATTTTGATCCGGGTTAAAGGACTTCCACCTGAGCCTTAGGCTCGTTGTTTGGTTTGTCATTTAAAAAAATATTCTCTTCTAACTAGCCGACCTCGTAAGTAGATTCATATGTACTTCTGAATTGGGTTGATATCGCCGAAGAAACTACTAATAATGACGTTTGAAGACATGAAGAAAATTTATGGCTATGAAATCTGAGAAATGGAATATTTGATGTTTCGGACATTTCTTTTGCGTATTTAAAGTGAAGGACTTTTCCTACTGGTCTTGTTATGAGCTTGTAAAATTCAATCTAGGTTTGGGGTTTCAAGGTTCAATGGTAACTATGATATTAATTTTAACTTTTGGTTCTGTCACTTAAGGTTTCATGCGCATGAAACAAGATTTTTATATTTGGGGAGCTCCTCATTGGTAAATATGTATGTAGTATCGGTGTAACCTAATTCATTTTTCTTATTTCCCTTTTAATAATAATAATAATTATTTGATTACTAAATTTTTCAAACCTATTCGAGGGTGTTTGGTAATATTGGAATATTGTTAAGATGAAAACTTTTCTTTTGAGCTACTCGGTACTGGCGTAGCCATTTTGAATTACGGTGATTCTGTTTTGTTTCTGTACGATGTAATAGAATGCACACGTGGGTGGGCGTTGTCCTGTTGCCTGTGACAGGCGAGGATTTGTGTTGATTATTGACGGGTAGAAACGTGTGATGTAATGGTCTTGATTTGGTCACCTTGTGGTGAACTGGTTGCTGTTTGATGATATTCAAGTGATTTAAGTTTCGGTCTCTGATGTAATGTTCTCTTAGTTATCCTTCTTGTGGATCATGTACCTTCATTTGGGTTATTTCTTGAAGATTACCGAAGTAATATGGGTTGGTAGGGTATGACCGAGATTGTCATTGGAGAAGTTTTCACCTTCAAGACTGTAACTGTGAATTTATAGATTTTAATTGTGATTTGATTCTTTAAATTAATGCATCGACCTTGATGGTTTAATTTTCAATTAATTTTGCCTTTTAATTGATCCAGTTGCAACTTTCAAATTTTAAAACAATTGTAGTTTGAGAGGTCGGTTATTTTTTTCTTTAGAGGTTAATATTAATTAAAGTTTTCTTTTCTTCAAATTTTATTCAGTGGTTATTATTCCAGCCTTTAGCTAATTTTATTTTTTTATTGATTCGCCTGGCCTCTTGGCCCCGGTTGCTTCTACACATTGCGACGACCTTACTATTGGGATTGCACAGTAAGTTATCTGGTTCATGTTATTCTTGTTTTCTTGGTTCAATCCCTGGTCGTGCTATACGCTCTACCTTTGTATTTTATGTTGTGAGACTATTAATGAAAAAAATTCCCCTGGGTACTGTAGAAAATTTTTCGTAAAAAAGATGTGATAGTGGTGAATTATTTTAGCCATATCGTAATATCCGCAGACGAAAGTGGAATATTCTCTCGGACACGACAGCAGCAAATAAAGAAAAACATATCCGACACTGGTCCGTCTGCAGTCCACATTTCAGTGGTTTTCAGACCCCGGCATGTTCAGCAGTCTGAAAATATTGTATTGATATCTCTGGCTACACCATCCCTTGCCCATACCTCACTACACTGTAAGCAGAAAAAAGTTGACACCGTAGGAAAGAACGAACAAATCGGAGAAGAACTGACCACAGGGATTTGCCGCAACAGCGATCTTTCCTGGATTTGATGTGCTAGCATTGCGGCAGAGCTAGCGGGAGCAGTCCCGCTGCTAGACCCCAAACAACGTGTGGGTAATGTCCACTTGAGAATGTTCTAAGCGGTCATGTGCAACCCCTATACACCTAAAAATAATGACATGGTGTCGCTAAGGGAGCGGGGGACGTTCCAAATAGATCCACCTGATGATCTAGGCGTAGACAATATTGCGACGAAAGGACTATGTGTGTTAGATCTTTTCTAAAAGCGGGACCGAGCTCGTTAATAGGAGGAAAAAGACAGAAGTAAAATCAATGACAGACTCAGACGTAACTGTGTCTATACAAGTGTAGGCAACTGTTCTCAGTGTCGACGTTTACACAGAGTAGAATATAATCCTACAGTCCATATGTTCGTGAACTAGCGCGTACAATGCAGGTAACACCGTGTACACTTACGTACTGCAGTCAATACGTTCGGGGACTAGCGCCTACAGTGCAGGCAACACAGCGTACAATTGCGTACTACTGCCGATCAGTTCTTGGACTATTTCCTGCAGTTCAAGCTCCACCCAGTCTTTTGACGTGACTTTTCACGACCCGTCCTGTTGATACGACCTACTTCCTCTTCATCATCCCAAGGGTTTACTAGCGGATGTGGTTAATTTTTGGCAAAACTTGAAATTTGCCTTTTGCTCAAACTAGAAGATTCTCAAGTTCCGCCGCTCACACTGAACCACCCTTCTTAACGGACACCGCAGTTCTACTTACACTGTATGTACGCAACTACCTCAAGCTGTAATGCACCGCAGGGACACTAGGCGGCCAGTCCACCAATTTAACGACTGTACTACTGTTAAACATCATATCATAAATTGGATCAGTCATTTAAAAAAGGGGCACATGTCCAAAAATGTAAATTTTCAGGAGGAGCAAAAAATTTATTTAAAAAGCCAGTGTTACTATTTACGTTAAATGGATGTATTTCAACCGTTATTGATGATGGTTATGGCTGGGTTATTTGATAACATATGGAGTAAAGATGAAGGACTTTATGGAAATTGCCAGACAAACTAATGGATATGTGCCCTTTCTATAATTACGGCTGAATGAAAATAAGTTTCGCCGCAAAAACACATTGTTTACTCGGATAAGTTAGACACATTGAGCCGTTGTTCCACAACAATAATCATTTGAATAATTACAGTCTATCAAAATCATCGTCAGTCACACGAACAGTTGGCCACGCAAGTATTTCTTTGAAAAAGTCTTTGTACTCCTCCGAATGTCACTTCTAGACGCTTTAGGTCATTCATCTTGTTCCCGTCGATAACAATTGGTTCTTCGTAGGCTAGTTCGTTGGGAAGCTGGACGTTGCTATCTAGTTTCAAACGGAAGGTACAATAAGGCCGTTGATGAACTCTTTTGTCCGTACGGTTCTTGGATCTTTAGCAGAGTAAAGGAAGTGCATGACTGATAGATGTATTAACCACCAACAGGCTATTCCCATTCACAGACGGCGTCCCCCTGTGGGTGGGGGCGGTAGAATAACACCCACGGTATCCCCTGCCTGTCGTAAGAGGCGACTAAAAGGGGCCCCAGAGGCTCTGAACTTTGGAGCGTGGGTTGGCAACCACGGGGCCCTTAGCTGAGTCCTGGCATTGCTTCCACTTACTTGTGCTAGGCTCCTCACTTTCAACTTTCATATCCGACCTCCCTTGGTCAACTCTTGTTCTTTTCAGACCCCGACGGTATTACGTATGGAGGCCTAGGGAGTCTTTCATTTTCATGCCCTTCGCGGCCCTTGTCTTCCTTTGGCCGATACCTTCATTTTTCGAAGTGTCGGACCCCTTCCATTTTTTCTCTCTGATTAGTGTTATATAGAGGATGGTTGCCTAGTTGTACTTCCTCTTAAAACAATAATCACCACCACCACCATTCACAGACGACGTACTACACCTATAATCTATTTCCTAAAACTAACTTACTATTTATATATAATTATATATATTTTACAAGTAATCACAAACCATAATGTTCAAACATTAACATATTACAATATTACATAGAGATCTATTATATTGCCATATGTAATATTATCTTTATAATTGTCTTTATATCAGAACAGAAGTCCGCAGTGACTGTATTAACTGCTGTAGTGTTAAGTTCCACACTTTATGCTGGCTGAAAACGAATTTTCAAGTTGGCAGGCACTCCCCTTCCTCGAGATTCACCCGAAAATCCCCCACTCTTAAAGAATTTCAGCCACCATGTAGTAAAATGCTAAATATCACTAACCTCTATCAGAATGATGGTGAACTTGTCATGAAGTGTAACTGCAGGTAAGATGATTTTACAATAATGCTTCACGTCACAAATTCGATCTTTTCTTTACAGATATTTTAATGATAGCAAAATCTCTATCACAGGTATTGAATGAGTGGCCTTCCACAGGGAAGTGATGGTGAATGGTGGCATGTGCCCTTTCTTAAATTAATTCCAAACTACACACAAAGCAAAATGAAAATGAAAACCTACAACCTGTTTTCCAATCAATGCCGGATCGAGGATGGTACGTATGAATGAAGGCCCCATCTTGCGGCGAGGACAGGAATTGTGCCGGCTGCCGAAGCCTGTCGCACACCTCAGAAGTAACGATTAATGACTGACAGATGAAATGAAATGATAGAGTGGAGAGTGTTGCTGGAATGAAAGATGACTGGAAAAACCAGAGTACCCGGAGGAAAGCCTGTCCCGCCTCCGCTTTGTCCAGCACAAATCTCAAATGGAGTGACCGGGATTTGAAACAGGGTACCCAGCAGTGAGAGGCCGACACGCTGCCTTCTGAGTCTCGGAGGGTCTCGTTTCTTAAATGACTAATAATAATAATAATAATAATAATAATCGTTTGGCCTCAGCTACCGTGTGCAGACATTTCAATTTGACGCCATCTGGCTGTCTGCTCGTCAATTTCGACGTTACGTTTTACTCTAGGCCAACTAGATGGCAGACCGAGTAAACTGAAACTCTCTTGGGCGTCTATGGCTGAGATTTAATTAATTGTGTCGGGTAAACACCAAATGTGTCACCAGAGATCATTTACATGCTGACATCGTACGACATGGAGTGTCGAATGGACTTTTTCCGCCCTTCAAAAATCCGACTACCTCTGCCGGGTTTGAACCCGCTATCTGGGGATCCAGAGGTCGACACTCTATCACTGATCCAATTGTACGGAGACTTCGAAATTTGTGATAGAACTGGGAATCGAACACAAGTCGTGCGTGTCAACGATTGGACTATAGCTGTGGTTCTGACAATGAGAGGTAAAGCTGTACATCGAGATGAATGAGGACGTTGTCTTCATATGGCTGCAGGAGAACCACAGCCTGCGCTGACAGAATCTATAAAGACCTAATCGTAACGACCGACTTCTTTTCTTTCACTCATAAAATATCTCCTTTATTTCACTTGCTGATACCGAACATTTCGAGTAAAGCTGCGCCAGAGAAATCTTTCGCCATAAAAATGAATTATTCATTCAATACATAAAGAATCCCATTTCTTTCATTGCCCAGAACTTGTGGTATGGTCAGTGGAAATGTCGCTGTATTTTCCCGATTTACCGCACTGTCAAGCAGCTCCCACACTCAATGTCTGCAAGTCATTTCGAGATAGGCAGACCAAACCAGCAGCTGTGCCAGTTTTATAGGTTGACTACCCTTCAAGTTTGAAGAAGGAGCTAGACAAATTATCGTAGATATCCTTGCATATCTCTGTACAGTTTAAGAACATTCTGGCGTTGTTGTGCAGGTCATCATTCTATACACCGATTGGATGCAGCTCTTCATGTCACTCTGCCATGTGCTCACCTACGTAAGCACTTCATGTTACATTTCGATGGTAATTATTGTTTTAAAAGAAATAAAACCAGGAAATCATTCTAAATTAACACTTATTGAACCTGTTATTTGAGAAATCCACAACAAGTAGCTTTGAGAAAAATGTAAAAACCAGCCTACAGCTTTTAATGTTTGGAATTTGGGTCTGGTTTTTATTCCAGTTATTTGTTAGATCTTTTGTAATAATTCTCATTAATTTTGAAAAAAAGTACGTTTTCAAAAAAAAGTGATATTGGGACTGAAATTTACTAGACATGTGTGATATCTCAAATAAATAAACTCTTGCTAACACAAAAAATATCAAAATTAGCTTACTTAATGCTTACAAACATCTAATCATTAGTTACTACATATTAAAATTTAATTATGTAATACGATTCATCTTTAAATTTCCCTTCATATTGAACCCTTGGTGGTAAGGTCATGGGTTCAATATAGCAACATTTTCCAATTATTGCCCGTCTTAGTAATATCACTTATTACAGTTACTGAGGGACATACTCCGTGTTAACAGTAACGCCAAGTGACTTTCTTGTCATTCCTTTTATTCAAGTTACTCAGATATGTCCTACCTATTAACAGTAGGCCAGGAGAAAATTTTCAATATCCCAGTAAAACCCTTTTAATGAGGTCGACATGTATGCTTTCTCTGTGAAAGATGGAAATACAGAAAATTTTAACATGTCTGCATTAAACCTATTTTGTCCGAAAATGAACATGTGTGGTTTCTCAAATAATCGTTTGGACATTCGAGATAAAGAAGGGCTGGCACTGAATAAAAATCAGTTTCGCAGCAAAAATACATTGTTTACTCAGATAAGTTAGAAACATTGTGCCGTTGTTCCACAATAATAATCATTTGAATAATTACAGTCAATCGAAGTCATCGACAATCACACAGACAGTTGGCCACGTAAGTATTACTTTGAAAAAGTCTTTGTACCCCTCCAGAATGTCACTTCTAGACGCTTTAGGTCTACTTTCATCTACCCTATCCGACCTCCCCTGGTCAACTCTTGTTCTTTACCGACCCAGACGGTATTAGAGTACTCGAAGCCTAGGGAATCTTTCATTTCCACGCCCTTCGTGGCCCTTGTCTTTCTTTAGCCGATATATTCATATTTCGAAGGGTCGGATCTCTTCCATTTTTTTCTCCCTGGTTAGTGTTATGTAGAGGATGGTTACCTAATTTTACTTCCCCTTAAAATAATAAGCACCACCACCAAGCAGGAGGAAGCAATGCCAGGTCTCAGCTGAGGGTCCCGTGGACGTCAACCGACGTTCCTGTTTAAGAGTCCCTGGGGCCCATTCTAATCGCCTTTTAAGACAGACAGGGAATACCGTGGATGTTGTTCTATCGTCCCCATCCATAGGGAGTAAAAATCTGTGTATAACCTTCTTTTTTGAAAATGAAAAGGAGATGATGATGATCACACTGTTTCCCCCGATATATTGTTTCGAAATGATCTTATCCCATCATTTTTATCTTAGTTAATGATGTTTAGCGTTTGAAATGATTCTTCATTTAATAATGTTGATTTTAAGTCTAATAACTATACTTTTACGGTTTTCGGAAACGCCGAGGTGCCGGAATTGTTTCCCGCAAGAGTTGTTTAACGTGCTAGCACCGACACGAGGCTGATATTTTTGATAATCAAATTCCACCGCCAGGATCGAACCTACCAAGTTGGGGTCAGGAGGCCGGTGCTCTACCGTCCGAGCCACTCAGCCCAGATATTTTCCATTTAATTTGTAAATACCAGTAAATTAATTGATTCTTAAAATTCCCATCTCTAATCCTCGATGTGTTTGCCTTTACTGGAAAGATGCCCTAGAGAGCCACTTGAACGAATAACTGTGTTTAATTTTAAGAACATCGTTGGAATGTCTGTGGAAGTACTGGCGAGGTAAGAAAGTATCCAATCCAGAATCGGAGAGCTACTGGTCCTGCTGCAGTACAACTGAGAAAGTTATTTACATCATAATTTGAGGCGTCCAGAAGCCAAATTCTGTAAGTGCACCAGAAAATTGTTTTCAGGAAAAGCGATTTTTTTTTACAAGTTGTTTTAAGTCTCACTGACACAGATAGGTCTTACGTCGACGATGGGGCAGGAAAAGGTCAGGAGTGGGAAGTCCCAGTCTTTGCCTGATGTAAAAATAGTAAACCACGGAAAACCTTCTTCAGGACTGCCGACAGTAGGGTTCGAACCCAGTATCTCCCGAATACTGGATACTGCCCGCACTTAAACGACTGCAGCTACCCAACTCTGTGTAAGGTTATTACTTCCTTTGCCTGACAGATATTCGTCATTGTAACTTGATGTTCTGTTAGGGAGTTTGTTTCTGGCAATCTTTAAAATATTCTGGTTTTATTTTTTAGTTATTACCTAAAATGGTTTGGATTCACCAAGTTTTACTCCTGTTCACATGGATCTACAGAGGTTTGCTGCTGCAGAGATATTATCATATCACAACTGGAAGTAGATACCTTAATGGTGGTTGAAAGGCGAGTAGAAATTATTTAATATCTACAAGGTAAATATGATTACAAGGTGTATGACATCTCAAATGTATGCCTGCAAGAAGTAGAAAGGCTACAACCTTCCAAGTCTCGTCCTGTCCCATCTAAATGACACAGACAACTCATTGTCTTCTGGATGAATTACAAACTCTGAGTCCTCCCCTGCATTTTCCCCGGCTTTTTGAGGATCGATCAGTTTCTTATAGAAAGTAAGATTTTAGTATTCGTTCCAAGTCTCCCAGAAATTCTTTCTGAGCACAAAATCAATATCACTAACTTTCTCTGGCTCTTCCAATTCGGATAATATTTCGTTTCATGGACGAGTTGCCTTTCCTACTACTGTTTCTTTTTGTTTCAGGGTTGTGTGCAATAGGGCCAACTTGTCACAGTACACGCAGAAAAGAAAGGCATTATTCATACAGAGAAAAAATGTAAGCAAAGCAAAAAAGCAGTCACCTCCGCAGAGGCCATGAAGGCCCTTGGAGGAGTGGAAGGTAAAGGCTTCCACCATTGTTAACCTCGGCACATGATGGGGTAGAGTGGTTAGCTCTACGCCCGGCCGCCTTTGCCCCCCAGGTACTCATTTTTGGTGTAGGCTGAGTGAACCTCAGGGCCATATGCACCTCCGGAAGTGGAAATCTCGTTCCTTAAATTTTACGACTTCCTGACGGGGATTCGAACCCACGTCCTTCCTGGCGAACCGAGCACGCCTTTACCGCCTCGGCCAGGCAGCCCCTGGAAAAAATGTGTATTAAGCTATTTTTGCATCTGCAAACCACCTTAGGTAATGGGGCTTGGTAAGGATACACATGTTCTGCTTCTCTGTGACAAAAATAGATTCACTCAGTTTTGCTTTGCATTTAGAAGTGGAAACACACACTATTGCATCTGTAGTCTGTTTTCCAGGTGCGTTTCAGAACAGACGGAAGCATTTTTGCTTGTGTTTGAGACCTAATCATAGCATAGAGAACATAATGTTGGTAACAACTCATTTTGGAGAAAAAGTGGATTTATTGCAGTTTGCTTCTGGACGCCTCATTTATGTTTTCACATTTCTGCTTTTGTGCGATGTATGTTAGTTACTACAATGTGTGATAGTACATATATCACACCCCCACAATGTATTCACAAGTAGGATATATAATTACTGTTATTATTCGTATGAATATTATTAATATTATTATTTCATTTGTATATTTTTCATATTTTAAGCTGGAAAGTCTCTATATGTAATATTAGTAATTTTTTTTGTACAAGTGGATGCGAAAACAGTGCTATTTACAACTCGGAAAGTTTCCGTGAGTCATGTGGAACAGTCCAGAGTCCGATGAAATGGCTTTGTTATTGTCTTGGGACCCGGAAGAGGTTCAACGCGTGGTCTTAGAATGGCGAGAGGATCTTCCACTCTTGACTGGATGACAATCAAGACCAATCTAGGCGTACCATGAGAGAGTAAGGGGAAGCTGAGGTCTGTATAGGCATGTGAGAAAACAGCGGGAGATAGGCTTGACTGAAAACTTTTGTGGAACGTGGTTGACTTCAAATATTTATGGAATATGAAGTGTGGTACTGACCTGCAAACTTGTGGCACCTTGGTGTCTTATATGTTGGTGAAAGCTATGGGGTACTGTATTTCAGACTTTCCATAATCTATAGTCTGGAACAACAAGCGTGTATTGCTCAGATGAAAGTATCTTTAAACCAAGTGTTAGAATCGGTGAACACAGAATTATAAAGGTACAGTACCAGTATGATATAGCAAGTGTCAATAGTGAGAATCTTCAAGTTGTGTTGATACACAGAGACAGTGAATGATATTTATCTATCTGTCTATATATATCTGTTTTGTAAGTGGTGTTCATCGGGTTAACTACAAATGTTAGCTTGGTCCTCGCTTTTGGTTTTCCATTGTTTTGTTGTTGTTGTTGGATAATTGTGTAAATATGGAGACTTCCAGCAGTATTTTGTGAGTGTTTCTATGTATATTTTAATGTGTTGATGAGGAACTCAAGCACGAATATTATTCAGAATATAGTTAATTATTTTTAGAGTCAATTCAGTTATTGATGAACCTAGGTGAAGTTCCTACCTATTGAGTCGTTTTTAGAAGGTTAGGTAGGGCTTGAAGCAGATGTACCGTACGCTGATTTATGTACGCGCCCTGGGAGAGAGAATTATCGTGCTCTATTAATTTTGAGAGATCCATTCTGGTGAACTCTGGCGCCCACATTACGGATATTTCGATTAATTATTTTATTATCGGGTGAGCTGACCGTGCGATTAGGGGCACGCAGCTGTGATCTTGCATCCGGGAGATAGTGGGTTCGAACCCCACTGTCGGCAGCCCTGAAGATGGTTTTCCGTGGTTTCACATTTTCACACCAGGCCAATGCCGGAGCTGTACCTTAGTGAAGGGCATGGCCATTTCCTTCCCATTCCTAGGCCTTTCGTATACCATCATCGCCATAAGGTCTATCTGTGTCGGTACGACGTAAAGCAAATTGCAAGGAAAGAAATTATTAAGTTATTTCAATTATTTTACTTGTTCAGATGTCTTATTTGTATACTACAAATGACGCATAAGAGTGAGGTGACTATTTTATTCATATTTTGTTGTTTTTAGATGTATTTCAAATGTAACGATTACAATTTTGTTTCAAGAAGTAAATTACAAATAAAATGCCATTTTGTATAAGGTAACAATTACAATGTAAAAACTACTAAGAATATTATCGTTACAATAATTAGATTACTTTTATTTAATTACTTCCCAACTCTGATTATTACTGCATATTGATCCAGTCACTTTTATTCACGCTGGTATAGTTCACACTTGAAGTTTTTCCTAAAATTTAGATTGGGAGAGTTCTCTTTACGTACATTATATCAACGTGTCAGGAGCAAGGCTGTGGTTTACGAGAAGCTGCAGAGACACACCTCACGAACTACGGAGCTACTAAATGTGATTAAGTTCAAAGTTTTAATGAAGTTGTAATGAGGAGAGGGAATGAATTTCGTTCACTCATCTTGAATGAGACATTGCTGCCAGTTGCTAGTCTGAGGATCTGACATTGAAGATGTCAGTAGCACGCCCCTATCGGCTCGTCGGAGCACTGCTAACATATTGGATAAAGCGCTATCTGTAGAGTACGGCTTTTAATAAAGTTAAAACAACTATGGAGGTGTAACGACTGTCGTTGATGAGAAATAGCGTGAGCATTATCATCTCTTTGTTCTTATCAAAGAAGGAGATTCTACACATATTCTTTGTGCGTGCCTTTGATTAATATAAGTTCAACTTTACTTTTATTTCTTCAGAAATTCTTTCGGAAAATTCTACTTGCTTTGTTTACCACTAAAGAGGGCTCGATTCAGGAGGGTGTAATCTCACCAAGGTGATTCCTGTTCCTATCCAAGCTAATCTGCGCTGGGTATTAAAAATGAAATAACACTTCCCAGAGGTTCATTTACATTTAAAATTGGAAGTTGTTTGGGTATGGATATGATATAGACCGTCGTTGTATATTGCAGGCTTACCGCGTCTTGCATTGTCTTAGCTCCACAGGTAAACACAACGTAGTTCTCTTTGTTCAGTATATAGTTATGTTATTTAATTTGTTTATTTATTTGCGCTGTTTTGCTTGGCGTATTTAAGGCTACGAAGCTTACTCTTAGACTAAATCAAGGTTAACACATAGAGGAAACTAATACAATTTACAATAAATAGGAAATCATTAGAATACTAGCTTACAAAATAATTACAATCGAATTAGGAATTTAATAATAATTATACATATCTCAGAACGTTGAATTCAAACATTAATACATCGTAATTAAGCCTGAAGCAATATACGCATCACAAATCTTGATCACTGGAGGCAGATCGCTAATTTAAAAATAAAGGAAGGAAAATCCTTATGAAAACCTTTGTACCGCTATGCATAGAAGGAGTGTGGATTAGCGATGAGATAATCGAATACAAAATAATCGATTATTGAATTATTTCATTTTGTTCGATTATTCGATTCGATTTTCCATTCGATCATTTTTAGATTATTCATTTGAATGAATGAGGCAATCGGACATTGAAAATTTTTTCCATCCGATTATTTTTTTCGATTATCGAATAGTGAATATTATTCCATCCGATGATTTTTCGATTATTCATTTGAATGAACGAGGCAATCGAACAGTTAATATTTTTTCCATCCGATTATTTTTCGATTATTCATTTGGATGAATGAGGCAATCGAACAGTGAATATTTTTCCACCCGATTATTTTTTGATTATTCATTAGAATGAACGAGGCAATCGAATAGTGAACACTTTTTCTACCCGATTATCTTTAGATCGTTCATTCGAATGAACGAGGCAATCGAACAGTGAATATTTTTCCACCCGATTATATTTTCGATTATTCATTCGAAACTCCATTCGAATTATTCGATAATTCGATTCGATTTTCCATTCGATTATTTTTCGATTATTCATTTGAATGAATGAGGCAATCTAACAGTGAATATTTTTTCCACCCGATTAATTTTTTGGATTATCGAATAGTGAATATTTTTCCATCCGATTATTTTTCGATTATTCATTTGAATGAATGAGGGAATCGAACAGTGAATATTTTTCCACCCGATGATTTTTTTTGGATTATCGAATAGTGAATATTTTTCCATCCGATCATTTTTCGATTATTCATTTCAATGAACGAGGCAATCGAACAGTGAATATTTTTCCATTCGATTATTTCATTCGATTATTTATTCGATTATTAAAAGTATCCGATTAGCCCATCACTAGTGTGTATAAAAAGGAGGTCTCCCGAATTATTTGAAACAGACGATTGAAATATTATGGCCATATTCAGACGATGGACAATGAAAGACTTACTAAAATAATATTTAATTATGCCTCCTCACTAAACTTCAAGAATAATTGCATAAACGAAATTGAAAAATACCTTCAAGAAATCGGTATAACAGGTGAAATTTTATCGGACAGGCCTAGCTTCGGAACTTTGGTACCGGGCGAGTTGGCCGTGCGGTTAGTGGATGTAGCTGTGAGCATGCATCCGGGAGATAATCGGTTCTAACCGCAATGTCGGCAGTCCTGAAGATGGTTTTGCATGGTTTCCCATTTTCATACCAGACAAATTCTGAGACTGTGCCTTAAGGAAGGCAAGGGCCGCTTCTTTCCCACTCCTAGCCCTTTCTTATGCCATCGTCGCCATAGGACCTATCTTTGTCAGAGCGACGTAAAGCAAATTCTAGAATTTAAAAAAAAGAACGTTGTTGAACAAACATCATTTTGCTGGAAAATCCAAGATTAGTACCAACACTGCAAAAGGAAGGAAAAACACAGCGAGAGGATGAAGAAATTATGGAAAAAGAAGAAAGCAAATTCATCTGCTAAGTAAGTTCAGTCGTGGTCCTTAGTTGGGCACAACGTTGTGAAAATAATAATAATAATAAGAAGAAGAAGAAGAAGAAGAAGAAAAATGAAGAGATATTGGGAAGAAAAGAAGAAGAAACATTGTGCAAAATAAGTTCAAACGCGCTCCACAGTTGGGCACAACGAATCAAAAAATAATAATAATAATAATAATAATAATAATAATAATAATGTTACTGGCTTTAGGTTCGACTAATTACTTTTACTGTTTTCGGAGACGCCGAGGTGCCGGAATTACTTCCGCGGGAGTTCTTTTACGTGCCAGTAAATCTACCGACACGAGGCTGACGTATTTGAGCACCTTCAAATACCACCGGACTGAGCCAGGATCGAACCTGCCAAGTTAGGGTCAGAAGGCCAGTGCCTCAACCGTCTGAGCCACTGAGCACGGCTATAATAATAATAATAATAATAATAATAATAATAATAATAATAATAATAATAATAATAATAATAATAATAATAATAATAATAATAATAATAATAATAATTTGAACAGCAAAAGCAATCCCAGCCAAACCATCAATATTTCTTATAATGGTTTTTGAACGAGGATCCGACGTCAGGCTCCGTAACTCGTCTGATATGGAGTTCGACACCCACGCTACCCCATTTGGTGGTGGTGGTGGTGGTGTATGTGTGTGTGTGTGTGTGTGTGTGGGGACAGAATATTTCTGATGTGAGAGCGGATGTTTAACTGGTGAATCTCCGAAATCTTGGTAAACCTGGATACTAGGTACTGGGGTGCTGATCATGGTCGTGATATTAATTTGTTGATGGTGACAGCACTCTCTTTCATTCTGCCCAAAACTTCCCTCGCAAATTGTAATTAAGACCGACTTTCTCTTGGATGCTTATCAAAGTCTGCTCGTGCACTCATAAATTCAATAGTTGGTGATGGAATCAGACAGAGAAGAGGAGATGCGGGCGGACCAACGAAGAAAATTCGATTTCCTTGTCAGGTACTGCGGAGTAGTTGTCGATAAGGAATTCCAATACTTTCTTCCCTCACTGCCCTGGTTCTAACAAAAGACTGCAGCTCTGCGTCTCTGTACACCACAGACTGGAAATCAAGTTTAGGAAAGGTAAGTCGCTTAGTCTGTTGTGCTGTAGTTGATTTATTTTAGACCTTCGTGTATCGTGCCCTGACTTTGTCGTTATGTGTAGATGTGATAACGGTTAACTTGTTTCACGAATTACGTAACGTATTATTCATGGGATTCATTACAAATGCACCGATCATGATAGCTGCAGTCGCTTAAGTGTCGCCAGTATCCAGTATTCGGGAGATAGTAGGTTAGAACCCCACTGTCGGCAGCCCTGAAAATGGTTTTCCATGGTTTCCCATTTTCACATCAGGCAAATGCTGGGGCTGTACCTTAATTAAGGCCAGGGCCGCTTCCTTCCCACTCCTCGCCCTTCCCTGTCCCATCGTCGCCATAAGACCTGGCTGTGTCGGTGCGACGTAAAGCAACTATCAAAAAAAAAAAAAAATACAAATGCGCACAAATGCATACACCCTGTGGATGGAGTTGGTAGAATCACACAGCGTAAGCAATATGATAGAGTCTGTCACCAGGAAACAGAACTGGACCCTCTCAAAGAATTGTATCTTGTTCTTTGAGTAATTCAGTCTAATGTCTGGTTTGCTCCTGCGATGAGTCTTTTGGAACTGGGTCGATTCTGTGCAATAAATTTTGCGTCTGTTTGGCTCCTGCATCCTAAGTTCACAACAAATGTAATCATGAATGTCTTTTTTGGTCTCCCTATGTCCAATTCAAGAAAGATTTCTCTTCCCAATCTGACTCAAAAGCTGTCCATTTTCTTCGACAAAGTTCAAAACCTCAGTGTTCATCTTCTTCTCTACCCAACTTACACGTTAAATCCGACCACATATCAAAGGCTTCCAGCCACTTAATAACACTCTTGTTTGACGTCTAGTTCTCAGCAAAATACAGTGTTAGAGACCAAACATAAGATTGCATAATTCTTTTATGTAAGGTGAGGGTCATTGTTTTCAGAAGGGACTGTTTATATCTCTTAAGTATCGTATAAAATCTATCAATAATTCGTGTAAATGTAACTACACAGATACTTTAATGAAAGCTACACCCATTAAATATATACAAAGGACTTATTTTCAGATTACAGAACTAATTATATTATTAATAGGTATTATTTTTTAAGTATTTTGTAGGGATTGAGATGAAAGGTAAATATATAAATGGTTCCATCTTTTGTCTTTGTATTTTTTAAAAATGTATTGTAATAACATTTTATTCTTAACAAGCTGGACCATGGAGCGTACTTCTGGACTGCAAAGACATTTGTGATTTCATTATCTATGGATGACATATTCGATGCTGAGAAAGATGAATTGTCAGAGTCTGTCTTGAGTCGTAACGTTTCATACGTAGTAAGGAAACAGATGTTTCAAGATAAGACTCCAGCACTCTGTAAATTGTATGTAAATTTCTATGTGATGGTGTCGTATTTTAATGGAGCGCTCAACCCACTGCAATTGTAGTATTAAGGCGTCTGAATTATTTAAGGTACGTGTGAATTTGTATATGACGGTATTGTAATATTCAGCTAGAGTAGAACGCAGCCCGGAAGGCGGTTTCGTTGCGCAGAGAGAGACAGAACTATGAGGTGCGGTGATGCCAATTTGGCTAATCATAACAGCACGAAAGTGTAAATATTTTTTCATCCAGTTATATCTTGAATTTCAAAGCGATGACCTATATTTTTCGTGGGCTTAAATGTTTCCTGAAAGTCTAAATTAATTTTTAACATCAAACCCCGAGAAAGTGTTGAGTAAAATTTTCGAGATATTAAGGAAGATAAATGGACGGGCCAGTTTCAATGCCATAGGATATTCGCCGTTTTTATACATATCAAATATTGTTATACGCAGAACATTGTTATTGAAATCATCGAGGACCATCACTGGCTTCTTCCTCTAAGGGTTCTTCTCTGGCGACCTGAACAATGCATTATTCTTATTTCCGTAGCTTGTTTTACCCTCTGTACTGTTCCCAGGCCGATACCGCACGCGAGTGCTGTCTTCTTTTGAAGCGTGGCAACATGGCGTTCCTCACCTTCCCCGCCTCTGAACGCCTGCTGCTGCATGTTTACCAAATACAAATACACTCTAAATACTATTTCCCTCGCCTGTCGATGGAATACTTGTATTTTTGTTCTGCCTGGATCTATCGTACACACGCAAATAGTTCCCTAAATACGTTGATTATGATATTTACAAATGAAAGTCGAAACATTCACTCGTGACCCGCACAAACAGGCACCTCTTACTGAAATGATTCTATTGGCTCAGCAGAAAACACGTCATACTACCAAGCGCGCGAATGTTACTGCGCAACCCACTTCAAACCGCCTTCCCGGCTGCGTTCTACTTTAGTAGAAAGCTCAACCTATAGTATTGTAAGTTGTAGTGTTAGGCACTGGAAATAATTCAGTTGTGTGTGAACTTGTATATGATGCTGCTGGATTTAGGATGTTAAACTAGTAATATTTCTTGTAATATTTTCATTCCATAGAATTGGTTGTCGTGGTCTTGTTCTTGTTCTTGTTCTTGTTCTTGTTGGATATTTATGTTTTTACTTTATTATCACACCACTTTCAGTGATCATTGCCACCAGGATAATCCCAATTGCGATGCATTTATTAATAATAATAATAGTAATAATCATAATCATAATATGTTTCACATTCGAACAATATCCTTTAGTGGAATAAAAATCAATAAAAACAATTAGGTCTAAAATTTGACATTTTGGTGCAAATTTTCACTGTTTCTTTAACAATAACTTGGCACAGATATAGCGGGAGACAGCTGCCTTAGACTCAACACAATAACAATAATTTTCAGGCAGATGAAATCATCCGTATATTAATATATTAAGAATTGAGAGAAAGAAGAAGAGTTGCTCGACTAATACGTGGTATGTTCCGAGCTGTCAGCGGATAGATGGCGTGGAATGACATTAGTAGACGAATAAGTTTGATGGGCGTTTATAAAAGTAGGAAAGATCACAATATGAAGATAAAGTTGGAAATCAAGAGGACAAACTGGGGCAAATATTCATTTATAGGAAGGGGAGTTAGGGATTGGAATAACTTACCAAGGGAGACGTTCAATAAATTTCCAGTTTCTTTGAAATCATTTAGGAAAAGGCTAAGAAAGCAACAGATAGGAAATCTGCCACCTGGGCGACTGCCCTAAATGCAGATCAGTATTGATTGATTGATTGATTGATTGATTGATTGATTGATTGATTGATTGATTGATTGATTGATTGATTGATTGATTGATTGATTGATTGATTGATTGATTGATTGATTGATTGATTGATTGATTGATTGATTGATTGATTGATTGATTGATTGATTGATTGATTGATTGATTGATTGATTGATTGATTGATTGATTGATTGATTGATTGATTGATTGATTGATTGATTGATTGATTGATTGATTGATTGATTGATTGATTGATTGATTGAAATTACTCTTCATACGCACTTCAAAAACAAATTTTTCGGTTCATTCTACAAACACATGACGATGTCACCTTTCTCGTGCAGAGTAACATTCGGGTAAAGTTATTTATTCATTTACAGTCGAACCTCGATATCTCGAACGTCCATTACTCGAATTTTCAGTACCTCGAAGTAACTTAAATTCCTCGGCCGTTTATCACATTCCTTCTCTATTACTCGTAATTCGGTTACACGGATTTCTCGATTTCTCGAAGCAAACATTTCCTCCGTAACTCGAATTTTGTGCAACATTAACTGTGTAATACGGCATTTGTGGTTTGTGAGGAACAAGTAAAGAAAGGGTTACAGTGATGCTGGGCACTAATATAACGGGAGAAGAAAAACTAAAACATCTACTGTAGTGATCGGACAATCGGTGAAGCGTCGCTATTTTTCGGATGAGACTTAATTACCGGTAACGTACGAAAGCAACCCGCGAAGTCGCGGATGACAAGCTCTATTTACGAGTCTCGGCAGCGTGGTATTGACGAGAAGTTTCAACGTGAAGGGAGCAAAGATTAACTGTAACAAACAGAACAGACTAACGGACATTTTTTTTTCCAAAAGTCTTAACAGAGGCATGTTTCTTGTTTCACTACTGTATGTACTATACCATGTCTTCTAAGAGTTACTGTAATAAGTGTCATAATTAAAGTGGTGTCGTAAAATAGAGTTTTTTTTTGTATATTTTTAAGTACTGTTAAAATAATGTATTCGTTACACACATATGATACACACGATTCAATTATGTGCTATATGTGCTCAAAAGTGCCTTTGCTAGTGGGACCTAGTGTTTACAGTGCACTATGTCTTCTGGTATAGGCTAGATCAATTTTGTTACTTTCATTGACCTGTCTCTGTCTTATCCTTGGCTTTGACAATATGAAAGTGACTGAGGTGTGAGCGATGCTAGTAATGCCAATCCTTATGCAGCCAGTCCCTGCTATGAATGGTGTGAAACTATTGCTCATAGCGTCGGTTGGTGCATGCATTTCAGGGGGCTTGGCGGATTGATATGTAATAGCAACTTCTGGCTCAGTGAGGAAAGCAACGGGAAACTACCTCACTCCTCATTTCCCTAGTACGCCTCTTCAGTGATGCCTAGGCCATCTATGACAGCTGATGGTGGAGCTGTTGAGGATCCAACCAGCCTTCGGGCTGATGACTAAACATTCATACATACATGTGCTCAAAAAACGCTATTGTCTATATTCGAAATTTCAATAACTCGAAATAAAATTTGCCTCCCGATGCAATTCGAGATATCGAGGTTGAACTGTACTTACTTTTCTGCGCAGGTCTGCCGGCCATTTGAGCCCCAGGACCGTATCCATTCCAGGCCTTGTAGGCCTTAACGTTACTCTACTGGGTTGAATACATCCACGGTAAAACCTGCCCCACTGCCTAAAGGACACTCCACTGGACTAGAGGTATCCTCCAGGAGCTCTCTAGTTAGGAGGTAGTGATGGTGGTGGTGGTGATAGCAGTTGTAAAAGGAAGTACAACTAGGCAACCATCTTCTATTAGCAATAATCAGAGGGAAAATATCTGGAAGCTCCGGAAATGTGGTTTCAAAGTAAAGTGCTAAAAAGTCTCCCGGATAGAGTATATCTATAATGAACAGATATTGCAGAGAGCAAACTCTAAAAGGGAGCTGCTGACCACCATAAAATGCTGAACTATTGCGTACCTGAGTCATGTGTGAAAGATATGCAGTATTGCAAAATTGATGAACAGCGATGGATAGGCAGAAAACGAACGTCATGTCTCAAAAACATTCCATACTGGACTGGAATAAGAACCATGGAACAAATATGCCATGTTGCTGAATATAGAAGTACAGTATCCATATTCATCGCCGAAATCCGGGAGACAGGGCAAGGCATATAGCAGAAGAAGAGAAAGAAGAAGAAGAAGAAGAAGAAGAAGAAGAGAACCTACACTTCGACGATAAACGCTACCCCACTGTCTAAAGCAGGGCCTCTCAGGGTGCGTGTGCCTGGTGCATGCACTGTGCACGGTGCAAAATACGACTTCGCTTGGTTGACCAGAGTCCAGACCCCCACTCCTCGATTTGGAGCAATAGCGCTGTCTCTCTCTCTTTCCCCACGCCTGTCTCGCTCGCTCCCCCTGTCTCCCTCTTCCTCACTTGCTCCGTAGCGCTCCAAATCCGAGCTGAGTTGAGCCGAGTTGAGCCGAGTAGTCCAGAGACGAAGCGTTGGTCCGAGCCGAGCCGAGCGAGACCGATGCACTGTGCACAGGAACTCTACACCGCTGTTTGCGCGCGTACGATTTTGGGCGTTTGAGAGACCCTAGTCTAAAGGATACTGGAATGAAAACGCCTGAACAAGAGATAACCTCCAGGATATCACAAGTTAGGAGTTGGTGGTGGTGATTATTGTTTTGAGAGGAAGTACAACTGAGCAACCATCTTCTATTAACGCTTATCAGAGAGGAAAAATGCTGGAAGCTCCGGAAATGTGGTTCCGTTAAAGAATGTAAAATTCATCGGAAAAAGAAAGGTACGGCGGCCGTGCCATAGATATTAGACCTCTTTGAAAGCCAAGCATCATCATCACAAATGGTGTGAAAATGAAATACTCTCTAGGCCTCTTGCGACAGGCAGGGGATACCATGGATGTTATTCTACGCCCCTACACACAGGGAGCTAAATTTAGGATCGTAGGTTGGTGACTACGCTGATCCTAGCTCTTATACGTAACCTGTGTCGGTCTCCTTGCTTTTATCTTTCCTATCCAACCTCCTTTGGTTAACACTTCTTCTTCTTCTTCTTAATCTTCTTCTTCTTCTTGCTTGTGGTTTCAAGTTGCACTAAAATATCGAAGGTTTATGGTGACGGAAGGATTGCAAAGAATTAGGATTGTGAATGTAATGGCGGTGGCATTTTTGAAAGTGCAGTCCCAGCATTGGCTAAAATTAAAAAATGGAAACCACGGAAAGCCATCTCGAGCGACGCCGATGATGTTTTTCGAACCAGTACGTCCCGAATGGAAGTTCACAGCTACGAGATCCAATACTAGCAACCAACTCACTCAACAATTCTTCTCCTCTCTTGACCACAATAGTATTAAGTTTGTTTGGGATATCGAGTATTTGAGTTCCGTACCCGATCAGAAATAAATTTGTTAAACCAGCAATAATTCACTACGTTCTATTTACGAGCTACGAATATTGTAATTCTACTCTGTTATTGAAATCACTCCCTTCACATACTCGTACGCAAACTTCCCCTCATTACTCATAAATGTAATATAGAGGAACGAATAGTATGCAGATATACGTACTGTACTCAGGCTTTCAACTTCAGTTACAACAAATGTCTGAACTTTACTCTAGCTGATACATGTGCGCTGCTGTCTGTAAGCACTACAAACCTTCTTGAACAAAAGCATCGGGAAACCTCCCAACCTCGAGAGCATAATGAGACAGGTGCAGTAAAATGCCATACAATGCAGAGACGCCAGCAGTATATGACTACCTATTGGTGTAAACACAATATAAAGCCAGTTTTAAGGCATTGTACTGTACAATCTTCTGTCAATGATAGTGTTAATGTATCGGAAGTATTTAAATTATCTGTGAACATTACTGCGATTGTGTTGTAATCATAACGCTACACTTTTTTGGTGGAAAAATTTAAGCCATAATTTGTAAAACTTTTGAAAATTCTTAGGTTCCTATACTATTACCAGGGCCTCTAAGGGTGCATGCACCACAGTGCAAAAGACAACTTCGCTTGGTTGACCAGAGTGCAGACCCCAACTTCTCGATTTGTGGCAATAGCGCTGTCTCTCTCTCTTTTCCCACGCCTGTCTCGCTCGCTCCGCCTGTCTCCCTCTTCCTCACTTGCTCCATAGCGCTCCAAATCCTAGCCGAGTTGAGCCGAGCTTAGCCGAGTAGCCCAGAGACGAAGCGTTGGTCCGAGCTGAGCCGAGTGGGACCGATGCTCTATGCACAGGAACTCTGCGCCTCAGTTTGCACGCGTGAGATTTTGGGCGTTTGAGAGGCCTTGCTATTACAGTCAATAAGTTCCTGGAATTGCGCCTATAGTACAGGCAACTCGGCGTACACTCATGTACTACAGTCACTACTATAGACAACCAGTCCACGAATTTTATGACTCTACTATGTAAATATGTCAGCGCCGCAATGAACATGTTACGCTACTTATAACCGAATATTTTAAGTATTTTACTAGCTGATGTACCCGTGCTTCGCTACGGAATTCCACCTTGTATACAGAATTATATGGGAAATAGTATTCACGTTGTAAGGTTTTATTATATTGTATTGTCCCTAGCCTTAACAGAAAAACACGACGGAGAGGTCATCATACGTCATTTCGCATGTGAAATCCAGTTTGGGAAATTTTCATTGTAACAGCAGGCCCCGTGCCTACTGTCGGTCACAATCGAGTTGGGGAGATTTCACGACAAAGGCAGCCGCCCTTGCCTATTGCCAGTTACAAAAGTTCACTCCCTCACTTACCGTTTAGGCAGGGAATTCACTTTTAACGATCTCAAGTGTATATTTCCCTACGATTTACTTCATATTTCATCTCCCTGCATGGCACCCTAAAGATACGATGTGATAGTAATTAGCCTATATGATAACCGAAGGTTGCAGCTACACGCTAGCCGAAATTGAGCGTGGTTCGTCAAGTAGTGTTTACATGAAAGGAACCGAGATAAAGAAACCAACGATAAAAGTGCTCCAATTTCCTCGAAAACTATTATTAGAGCTAAGATGAAAATTCATGTAAACATTTTTTTCTGAGATATCGAAAATTCGAATTTTAAGTACACTTGGTGCGCACCACAGTTCAGTAGGACTGACCGTTTAGGCAGCATTTTCAATTTTAAGGGTCCCAGACGTACATTTTCCTCTGACTTTCTTCACATTTTCTATCACTTTATGCTTCACTTAGGAGCCAGCATGATAGTAAGTAGACTGCATGTTAGCCGAAGGTACCAGCTATGATCTTGCTAAATTTGAACCCCTTAAGTGAAATAGCTTTCACGTGAAAAATTAGAGACTGGCAAACGTACCTGTACACATCTTTATATTTATTATTGCTACCATTTTTCTTCAGTGGAAGCTTCCGTGGCTCAGGCGGCAGCGCGTCGGCCCTTCACCCCTGGGTTCCGTGGTTCAAATCCCAGTCACTCCATGTGAGATTTGTGCTGGACAAAGCGGGGGCGGGACAGGCTTTTCTCTGGGTGCTCCGGTTTTTCCTGTCATCATTCATTCCAGCAACACTCTCCAGTATTTCATTTCATCTGACAGTCATTAATCATTGCCCTAGAGGAGTGCGACAGGCTTCGACAGCCTTCACAATTCCTCTCCTCAGCGCAAGATAAGGGCTTTATTCATTCCATCCCCTACCCGGTCAATGACTGGAAAACAGGTTGTAGGTTTTCATTTTCACCATTTTCTTCAATCATGCTTCTCATTAGAATCCTTTGATATTATGCGATGATACACAGCCTATGCTCAACGGAATGATATTATCTTTCAAATGGTGAAGGAAATTTCAAAATCGGTCCAGTAATTTCTGAGATCCCCTTACAGTCAAACAAAATCACAGTCTTTTGTTATCTATTAGCATTGATTTTTTGATTGTAACAGAAATGTTGCAGTATTTACCCATTATAGCAACTTTTAGATTTACAGTAGGATTTACCGTAGACCCCAACAAGAGTATGGTTCCAGTGTATGGGACCCTCACCAGGATTACTTGATTCAAGAACTGGAAAAAATCCAAAGAAAAGCAGCTCGATTTGTTGTCGGTGATTTCCGAAAAAAGAGTAGTGTTACGAAAATGTTGCAAAGTTTGGGCTGTGAAGACTTAGAGGAAGAAGACGAGATGTTCGACTACGTGGTATGCTCCAAGCTGTCAGCGGAGAGATGGCGTGGAATGATATTAGTAGACGAATATATTTGAGTGGTGTCTTTAAAAGTGTGAAAGATCACAATATGAAGAAAAAGTTGAAATTCAAGAGGACAAATTGGGGCAAATACTCGTTTACAGGAAGGGGAGTTAGGGATTGGAATGACTTACCAAGGGAGATGTTCAATAAATTTGCAATTTCTTTGCAGAACATTTAAGAAAAGGCTAGGAAAAACATATGGGATATCTGCCACCTGGGCGACTGCCCTAAATGCACATCTTGATTGATTGATTGATTGATTGATTGATTGATTGATTGATTGATTGATTGATTGATTGATTGATTGATTGATTGATTGATTGATTGATTTAATTCAGGGACTTAAGTTTCGACTTTACTGAAAGTCATTCTCAGTCCTGTGCAGAGTGAAAGTACCTAGTGTTGACGTTATTTACTCCCCAGCGAGGGCCGCGATAAATAAAATCGAAACTAAAGTCCCTAAATTGGATTAATTTGTGGTAATAAACACTTCTGAAACATTCCAAATTTTACATCTATATCTATAATATCAAAAATAAGTTTAGATTGATGCTTTCACGGCCCGTAATTGTAAGACATGATAATAATCTTTTGTAATTTTTCCGTGTCAAGAAAGCAAGGTGAAATGCTTTACGTTTCACAGAGAACTTTGCTCCGCGTTTTCATCTCGACTGTTCACGGGGAAGACTTCTACAATAATGAGGGTTTGAATTTAAGAATGCTTTACTGTTGGTCTGTAGTAAGTGGTACACTCGTTCGTTAGTAGATGGCTCACTCTGCGCCAGCCTTCCAAGAGGAAGGTGACGATACCATCTAAGCTTCAATTAAGTTTTTTCTTGTTATATCGCATGTCAGTTGCGAAGTAACAGCAAGGTCATCAGAAAAATCAGCGACAGATATAGTAGGGAAATAAATTACATGAAAGTCTCACGTGATAGAAGAATAGAAACGAGCCGAAAAACGGAAAGAAAGGGCGTAGAAGAAAGTAGAGATGTAAAGAATGTCACCTTGCTTTTTTGACACGGCAAAAGCCAAAATATTTTTATGACGTCTAACAGTTTGTTTGTTCGTTAAGCAAATCTACTCGCCTCTACTGATCAGTACCGAAATTTGAACCAAGGCTCAGGAGGCACTCGAACGGGTCGTAGAGATTATTTTATCGTCAATGATTCAAGAAATAAAATTGGGCAGTGTATGTGATATACGGGTAGAAAGTTTCATGTGTTGACGCCATTTATGATGCCAAAACTCTTAACGGACAGACTGGACAAACGAATGGTAATGCAAAGCAAAGTCAAGTTATCTCCATACAGGCCATAAAGACCCTTGGAGGGGCGGAAGGTATAGGCTTCCACTATGTGTAACGTCGGCGCTTGGTGTGGTAGAGGGGTTAGCTCTACGCCCGGCAGCCTTTGAGCCCAGGATTTAACCCGGTACTCGTTTTTTATGTAGACAGAGTGAATTTCAGGGCCATGTGTTTTTCTGGAAGTGGAAATCTCGTTACTTAATTTTTTCTCTTCTTGGCGGGGAATCGAAACCACCCCCTTCCGGGTGAACCGAGCACGCCTTTGCCGCATCGGCCAGGCAGCTCCCAAAATTGAATGGCATTGAACATAAAATAGCAACGAATATCTATGATAAAATCTAGCGACTTATTCTCTGAAAAATTAACCTCAGTTCCATAAATATCAAACGATTGCTTATTCACATCATATTTTCGTAATTTATGTCATTTGTAAATTAATAAATCAACCGATTGCAACCAGATTACCTACGAAATTGAATTCCTAACATATGAAAGTAACTTACAAAGCAGTCATGCAAGTATCTCTTCTAGATAATATATTGTACGTTGTACAGCCGTACTTTGCAACAGTTCGAAAGCCTGCTCTGAATCTTTCACCTTAACTCCATCATTAAGGGAAATCATAGCAGGGCTAAATCAGGAAACTTCGTGTTTCTCTTATCGTTAATTATATGAAGCCTGCTCCAGGGTTGGAACTCCGAGAATGTATATATTTACACTCCCAATAATACGACACACTATGTTATTTATCCTATGACATTGGTTAATGATTTCAGAGTTAGAAAAATGTTTAAAATTACGAATCGTTATCAATAATTCGCAATAAGTTAATAAATTTATCAAAACGCACAAAAACAAACGGAATTTAATTTTCATTTTTTTAATATTTTCAAGTGTTTTTTGATATAATATTCTATTACCATAAACATACCATGCGTATTATTCCATTACCTTGAAATATTGCAACATGAACAACGTGATATATCAATTGCTAGCTAGTACTTTATAAATGATGTGCGAATCCGTATGTGATTGACCGAAATTATAATGTTACGCTATTCGTAAGTAATTTTAAATGTTTATGCATTTTTTCCCTCTTCTTTTGAATTTTCCATTTTTTACTCTTCTTCCGTCATCAGTGTATCTTCTTCTTCTGATACAATTTCGCGTAATATACTGTAAGATTTTACTTTATTAATTTCATTAGTCAAAAGAATTATTTTACAAAGAGTGGATCGCGTCGGAAGAGACAATAAAATTACTTCCTATGAGGTTGGTTCAAAAAGAAACGATCTGGAGGCTATAAAATGAAAACCGCTGAAAGGATCGTAATATCACTGCATGTGGGAGACGGTGCGGT
Organism: Anabrus simplex; assembly: GCF_040414725.1. Lineage (NCBI taxonomy): Eukaryota > Metazoa > Arthropoda > Insecta > Orthoptera > Tettigoniidae > Anabrus > Anabrus simplex. The sequence continues at coordinate 310,950,328 of NC_090270.1, forward strand.
CCGTATATGAGAGCTGAGGTTCCAAACTCGCCGCTAGAGGGACTCGCACACCCACGTGACGACAGAGCGAGTACGGGCACACGTCGACTGTCCACTGCACCCGTGTAGTGCATTTCCTAACAGCGGAAGGAGTGAGTGGAACGGAAATTCATCGAAGAATGACACAAGTATGCATGTCCGTAGCAAGGGTCAAGGCATGGCACAAGCGGTTCAGGGAGGGAAGAATATCGTTGGCCGATAGTGCACGGTCTGGAACGCCAAACCACATTGCCGATGCCATTGTCCAGCATTATGCAAGACCGGCGAGTTACGGTAGCAGCCACTGCCGCAGAGTTCGGAGTTAACGTCGGAAGTGTTCACGACATCATTAAGGACAGATAGAAATTTGGCAAAAGTGCTCCCAAAGTCTTCAACCAGGATTGGAAGGATGTGGTATGCAACTCTCTCTTGAACACCTGCTGTGCTATGCCAGGGAAGGGAATGAGTTCGTCTCACGAGTGGTCGCTGGAAACGAGACATGTTGTCATCACTTCGAATCCGAGTAAAAACAACAAAGTCTCCAGTGAAAGTATGCACGGTAGCAGCCACCCTAAATATCAAGCCCATTCACACAAGTGCAGGAAAGGCATTTTTAATTTTTTGCTCTTCTTCCGTCGTCAGCGTATCTTCTTCTTTTGACACAATTTCTTGAAATATATTGTAATATTTTAATTTCTTAATTTCATTAATCAAAATAATTATTAAACAGAGTGGATCGTGCCGGGAAAGATAATGAAATTACTTCCTATGAGTTTGGTTCAAAAAGAAACGATGCGGAGGCTATAAAATATTGACAAAAAGGACCTTATTCTCATGGACTTCTTGCAACATGGGACAACGGTGAATACGCAGCTAGACTCTAAAACCTTGACAACCCTTCACAAAACAATCAAATCTAAATGAAAAGGAAAGCTCGCCCGAGGGATCATTCTGCTCCACGACAATGCAAGGCCCCATACAGCAATAGCAGTGAAGGATCTCTTGCAGACACCCTCCATAGAGTCCGGACCTGTCTCCCTGTGATTGTGTCATTTTGGTGAGCTAAAGAAGCCTCTGAGAATCAGAGGATTCACCTCGAATGATGACGTCTAGCAGTAAGTTCGGAATTGGTGCTCAACGCAGCCCCAGAAATTTTACGAGACAGCCATTCACCACCTTGTATCACATTGGGGCATGTTCCTCAACAGTGCTGGGCAATACTTTTGAAATAACGGTACAGATTTTCTTTTCAAGGCCTCCGACTCATTTCTTTTTGAATGGCCCTCATATAATACAAAATGAAGTGTAAGGAATGTGCCTACCTCAACCATGGCAAGTCCAGCGATAGCGAAGCCAAACTTGAGCGATGCTGAGTCCTGGTTATTGGCGCTCCTCTTATCCCAAACACCGCACACCACGAAGATAAGGACCGACGTGATGAGGCCCTCCGCTAGGACTCCCTGCAGTGACGACACAGAAGGCGCTGGAGTGGTGACACAGAGTTTGCAGCAGTTGGACTCCGCCCATACGTCGTCTGGAGTGATTGACTGCACATAGAATAAATAGTTAATAATATCCCAGTTTTGTAAAAATCAACATGTCATACATGCATAGATGCGACAGTACAAATATGTCAACCTCGAGAGGTTCAGTGTAAGGTATCCTAAATCGTGCCACTTAACACAATCATATTTTTCACTGCTGTAAATTAATATTTAATACATGGAAGTTAATTTTTCAGAAAAGTACACAGATTTATGTGTGTAGCCAGGAAGGGTTACTGGTGCATAGGACACCCCCTCTCTCCATGGATTTTTTACACATAGAAAATAAACACAAACTGACAACAAACTAAATAAACATTCAGAGTCATGATTGTAGAACCAACATATCTATTGAATCTATTATCTAAGAAGCCTCAAAAGTTGGATTTTAGATTGTAAACTGAACAGACCATTCCCTGTAAGACTGTTGATCTTAATCTTATTGTTTTTGCTCTGGTTTAAATGTAAAATGTTGTCCAATACTGCAAACTGAATATCAACATCACTTCTATAAGGGTTCTTATAATGACAAGTCATGCATTTGCACACCACACACTTACAAGCACCTTCATTATGTTCTATCTGTATTTTGTAACTATAATTCTCCCACCCCCATCGGCCGATCCTAGCTGCGCTACTGAACAGATTTATTGACATTTTTAGCTAAAATAATTGCAATATTAAGCGATAAATATTTATAAAAAATACATTTTCTACCTATGAAATCGGTACAACATATGGGAAACTAGTATCGTAAATCGTACCACCCGTGCCCCAATCTAATAATCAAGTTGTTTCAAGTGACTGAATTTCAGTATTCACATACATTCAACACACATAATCATTTTTAGGTCAAACTTTTCCCCAGCACACATTTCATTATACAAGGTGCGACATTGCAAACATCTGGCCGTGTCTTCTGCAGAGTACTTTTCACAAATGGAACAAAACCAATCCCCTTTCTCTTCTTCTACATCATCAGATTTACCTGAAGCGGAAAGCGCAGCCGCGTATGGAAACTGGTTCTCTGGGCTCCCAGTCTTGGTCGTTTAGAAAAGTTTGACAATGACATAGGAATCAACTGGTGAAATATATTCCATTGGGAAGTTCGACGAATCGTCTATAATGCTACGCGCATGGCCTCTTCGTCCGCCATTTTCAATTTCCGACATTGGACGGGTCCAGCGTACGTAAGGTGTGTTTCTTCACCCGGTCGGAGCCTCGTGGAGAAGGCCAGTGCCCATTGGTCAGACACTGATACAGTGGCCGTCATTGGCCCTTACAGCATTAGGGGCCTCGAGGTATAGAAACTACGAGTCTCGCAGGCCGACAGTCTTCCATATCTGGAGGCTTCCACGAGCTTCGAAAGACGGAACATTGGTCAAGCTGTATATAAGGCAGGAGCACCTGTGGAGTTCAGTGAGTGAGTGTGTGAGTGAGTGAGTGGACTCTGTGAGTTGGCGTGTAGCTCAGTTGGAGATCAACCAGTGTTAGCTAACTAGAGCGAAGGGTGCAGACAGTCGGTGTGAATTGCAGCCGGAACCGAGTGGGGCAGTCCGTTGGAGTGTTCGCCTGTTGGATATGAAGACTATTGTTCTGTTGTCTGTCGTCGTGCGTGTGTCTCTTGGAGCCACCTGCTGTGAGCGAATGCCGTGTTCCAGAGCAGCGTGGAAAAAGACACTGGGTGCCGACATGAGGCTATGAACTGTGGACCATGCCTACGCCAGCCAGTGTGACTGTAGTACTGGTGACCATGATCTGTGTGTATTACTGGTAAATAATCAGAGAGAGAGAGCGCGCGTTCTGTGTAATTGTGTGTCATGAGTGTAAGTTGTGAGTTCGGTAATCCTGTGTGTTAATGTGTAGTTTTAGTAACTTACTTACTCCTCGGTGCTATAGCCCTTGCGGGGCCTTGGCCTCTCTTACAATGTAGCCCAGTCTTCACGATCTTCAGCACGCTTCCTCCATCTTCTTATTCCTACCTTCCTTAAATCTCCCTCCAGCCATCTTTTTCGAGGTCTTCCTTTCCATCTTCTGCCAGCTGGATTTCCTTTGCAGATTTTTTGATAGACCTATCATCTGGTATTCTCTCTACATGTCCCAACCATCCTAATCTGTTACTTTTAATTTCGGATACAATAGTTGGATGTCCATAGAGCTCTTCCAGTTCTCTGTGTTTCCTTATTCTCCACTGTTCCCCTCCATTCACTGGACCAAAAATCTTACACAATATTTTTCTCTCCCATCTGTTCAACAATTTTCATCTGCCCTGGCCATTGTTCAAGTTTCAGAACCATAAGTTACCACTGGTCGTATTACCGTTCGATAAACTGTCAGCTTCTCACCGCTGAGTTTCGTGGTTCAAATTCCGGTCAATCCATGTGAGATTTGTGCTACACAAAGCGCAGGCGGGACAGGTTTTTCTCCGGGTACTCCGGTTTTCCCTCTCATCATTAATTCCAGCAACACTCTCCAATATCATAACCCGGTCATATCACTGGAAACAGGCTGTGGATTTTCAGACAGTCAGCTTCAGTCTTCTACTAAGGCTACGTGATCTGAACACTTTCTTTAAGTCAGTCCTATTATCTGCAGCAATCCTTGCTTTCATTTCCTCGTTCATGTTATTATTTTTCATCGCCAGCACTCCTAAATACCGGTACTTAAACATTTCACACCTTTCGTAGTTTATCCCATTTCATTATATGAGTTTATCTTCAGTAACTATAGTCTTCCCAGATGAGAACAAATACTGAATTTTCGCGTTATTCACTATCAGTCCCATTTTTTCCGCCCCCTTTTTAATCTGTCCAGTCCTTCCTCCAGGTCTTTCAATCTTCGAGAAAGCATTTCAGAATCATCAGTCTTAGTAACTGGTTAATAAATTTTAGAAGTAAAACGCTACTAGGTTTTGCCTTCATTTATCTGCCCTGCCAACACGTGACATTAACAACAACGCCGAAAGATTGGATGTGTCTCCTAAGCTTAAAGAAGCGAGTCTCAATAATTAGATGCCTAAATAAGGGTATATTCAACCGAGTCCAGTGTATCTATAATTTACTGTCTAGTATGCAGTATACAGTATACAATATACAGTATATTGTCCAGTACCTGTTGTCAATCATCTATCCATCCTATAAGGTCTGTCAGAAATCATGGATTGTATATTTGATACTATACTGTATGCTTTCTGATTTCTGTTTGAGAGACATGTGAATTACAAGATATTAGAATCATTCCGTATTGACGGTTTTCACCTTTGTAAAGACATGTGAATGGTTTAACGAATTTATCAAGGTGTGTCGCTTTTGAACTTGTTCGCTGTTATCTGTCGATTACAAACGGTAGAAAGTTCCCATCATCCTGGGTCGTTATAGAAGAGAAGCCAACCCTTTCCCATTTACTTCTACAGTGGAACCTCAAAATCTCGAATCACCTCGGGAGCTAAATTTTATTTCGAATGATCGAAATTTTGAAATATAGAGAATACCGTTTTTTGAGCACGTATAGTACATAATTGATTCATATGTATCTACGGGCTTATACTACACACATTACTTTTAATAGTACTCAAAAATATCCGAATAAATTATATTTGACAGCATCACTTTAATTATAAGCCAACGGCCGTAGCCGTGTTGAAACACGGATCCCGTGAGATCTCCGAAATTAAGCAACATTGGGCGTGGTCAAGATTTGGATGGGTTGCCACGCGCTGTTGGCCGGGGTGGGGGGTGGGTAAGGGAATGGAGGAGCGGAAAGGAACTGGCCACCCTACCGTACGTAAACTCCGGCTGAGGCACACCACTGCGCAGGTTCGGGCCTGCCTTCGGGCAGAATACATCCTTACCATACTTTAATTATAACACTTATTATAGAAACTTTTTTTTTGTTAGGGGCTTTACGTCGCACCGACACAGATAGGTCTTATGGCGACGATGGGATAGGAAAGGCCTAGGAGTTAGAAGGAAGCGGCCGTGGCCTTAATTAAGGTACAGCCCCAGCATTTGCCTGGTGTGAAAATGGGAAACCACGGAAAACCATTTTCAGGGCTGCCGATAGTGGGATTCGAACCTACTATCTCCCGGATACAGTAGTGAAACAAGAAACATGCCTCCGTTAACACCTTTGGAAATAAAAAGTCCGTTCATCTCTTTTGTTTGTTACGGTTAACCTTTCCTCCCTTCACGTTGAAACTTCTCGTCAATACCACGCAGCCGAGATTCGTAAATGGAGCTTGTCATCCGCGACTTCGAGGGTTGCTTTCGTACGTGACCGGTTATGGTTTCGCACCCGGAAAACAGCGCCGCTTCGCAGATTTTCGGTTCCCGTCACCTCGCTCCCAGCATCACTGTAATCCTTTCTTTACTTGTTAAATGCTCCTCACAACCACAAATGCCGTATTGCACAGTTAATGTTGCACAAAATTTGAGTTACAGAGTATTTTTTGCTTCAAGGGAGGAAACATTTGCTTTGAGAAATTCGTGTAACCGAATTTCGAGTAACAGAGAAATAAATACACCTGAGAGAGGACAAACGGCCGGAAAGTTTCAGTTACTTCGAGATACTGAAAATTCGAGTGATGGGGGTTCGAGATATCGAGGTTCGACTGTAGCCACAAATTAGGGGACTGTTCTCATCCATTCTCGGATATAATTGTGTGTGGGTATACAGGGTGTTTCAAAAAATGGGGGGGGGGCATAATTTCACGTATGTATTTGTTATATGTAGACAATCAAAATAGTTCATTACAACATGTGTCCGGAAATGCTTAATTTCCGAGTTATGGCCTTCACAACACTGAACTTCACCGGAAAGTTTTTCTTCCGCAAGTCATTGTCATTACAGGAGATGTTCAAAATGTCCACCTACTTCTTGAATACAGACCTCACATCGATGTCTCATTGACTTGGATCGAATGTTTCCTGATCGATGGATAGGTAGAGGTGGCCCGATTGCTTGGTCTCTACGTTCACCTGACCTGAACGCTTTCGTTTTCTACTTGTGGGGCCATTTAAAATCATCAGTGTATTCGTCTCCGGTGCCTGAAAACGTTCCGGTGAAGTCCAGTATTGTGAACGCCATAACTCGGAAATAAAGCATTTCCGGACACATGTTGTAATGCACTGTTTTGATTGTCTACATGTAACAAATACATACCTGAAACTATGCCACCTATTTTTGAAACAGCCTGTATACCGGGAGTTCCGCCTACCCCTTGCTACCTTGTTTTATGTAACACGCCGAGTTTACTACAAATCTGAAATACATCGGTATATCACCCTAAACCGAGGTAATATAACGGGATGGGTGGTTACGGGCTAGAGGACAGCAGAAATAGTGAGCGCCAATACTAATTCATTATACTGACGTCCGTTTAGAGAGAGGGGCCGACGTATTTCAGAATTGGGGAAATGCGACGGGTTGCATAGAAACAGATCGCAAGGGATCGCAACACCCGGTTGTTTGTAATAATTGAGTCATTCTGAATGTAATTATATTGCCAGACTGTATTTTATTCATAACAATATTTTGGATGAAAACCCTCACCTGAACCGATTTCACCTGCAGTGCCACCTGAAGATTTCCTAATGAAAATCCGCAGCCTATTTCCAATTTGAACTGGGTCAGGAATGGAATGTAACCCCCACCTAGCGTTGAAGATAGGAACTGGGCTGGCTGCCGTAACCTGTCACACCACTCCTCTGGGACAATTATTAATAACTGACGGATGAAATGAATTTTTGCTATTTTTGTTTCGTAGCACGGACACGGATAGGTCTTATAGCGACAATTGGACAGGAAAGGCCTAGGAATGAATAAGTCGTGGCCTTAATTAAGGTACAGCCCCAGCATTTGCCTGGCGTGAAAATGGGAAACCACGGAAAACCATCTTCAGGGCTGCCGACAGTGGGGTTCGAACCCACTATCCCCCGGATGCAAGCTCACAGCTGCGCGCCCCTAACCGCGTGGTCAGATGAAATGAAATTATATTGGGGAGTGTTCTTGGAATGAATGATGACAGGGAAAACATGAGTTGCCGGAGAAAAGCCTGTTCCCCCTCCGCATGGTCCAGTACAAATCTCACATACAGTGACCGGGATTTGAACCACGGGATCCAGCGATGAGAGGCCGGCGCACAATCGTTTGAACCGCAGAGGCTCAAGATTTCCTTATAATCCATTTTTTTCTTTGTATCCCTTACAAGATCCATGTATTATGTACAGAAGATGAAGATCTCGTCAATACAAATATTAAAGGGATCGGTACAGTAAACAACCTTCAAAAAATTTGATTTTTAAAAGTATTTTTTAATGTTTAACTACACTCTTCTAGTTCAATTTGGTAAAAGAATTATTTAAATATCTGCACTAGTTTAGGAGTTATGATTTAAAATTCTAGACATTGCATAGGCTATTTAGAGAACTCTGAACGTTCTTAGATAAGGTATGGCGTACGGTACATAACATACATTGGTGAAGGTGACACAAAGTCATTCAAAGCTGCGCAAGATATGAAACCGTATGGTTCTAGTGTATCCATCACTAAGGCTGTATGTGTTGAACATGTTCAGAAATGTATGGGCACACGACTGAGAAATCTGAAGAAAGAATTCAAGGGGAAAATCTTTCAAATGGCAAATTACTGTTTGGAGAAACGAGACTGACAGATTCTGCAATAAATACTCTGACGACCTACAGTGGAAATGCCATAAGAAGTAACTCAACATCAGTAAATGATATGAGAACTGCTATCTGGGCTATTTGGTACCATAAAATTCATCTGATGAAAATCCACTTCATTACTTCTGCCCGAAAGGAGATAATTCCTGGTGCCCGTACCAGCGAGCTGTCACTGCAGGCAGAGTTCAAGAATACAAACACAAAAACACATTACATTCAGCTGTTATGGATGTGATCAAGCCTGTTTTCAAGGATTTAGTTGCTACTAAATTGTTGAAAAGTTGTTTAGGAGGTTATACACAGAATGCTAATCAGTCTCGCAATGCTAGGATTTGGAAAATGTACCCGAAAACTGGATTCTGTGTAAATACAACTGTGAAGATTGCCACATATGATGCAGTTATGACATTTAGTGATGGAGTGAAGAGTAGGTTGGCTGTGCTGCAAAAAATGGGCATGAATCCTGATGTCTTTTGTGAACGTGCAATGCTACAAGAGTACGTGATGAGTATAAAGTATGCTGAAAAAAGGGTATGAGAAGCCACAAAAGGGGCCAGACAAAGCAGAAGAACATTAATACTGAAAAATGAAGCTGAGAAAACTGTTTTAGAGCGAACATCCTATGCCCCAGCAGCATTTTTGCACACACTGGAAGGCTGCTGTGTTTTTACAGGGATCATTTAACTTTGCAGCTCATTTTCTCAAAACTATATTTTTCAAAAGCATTTCCCTTGTAACTCCTAAATTATATGGTGTATTGCAATGCCACTTTTCTCACATGATCTTAGTGTCAGTGTCTACAAAACTGACCAAACTCATATGCCTAGGGTTGATAATTGTTTGGAAAGAAAATTATTTACATGCAAAAAAAAATTGACCAAAATATGCAATATTTAAATAACACAAAATTAAAAATACTAATTTTGCAAATAAAGTTCCATAAGTGGTCAGTTTTGTAGCTGTAACTTCAATCAGTACACTTAAAAAAGCAGAACACTAATATATTGATAAATGGCCCAGCTATGAAGGAAACGGTGAGTACAGACACACAAGGAGCTACCATTTTGAATAATTAATTGGCGAACTTGATAATGCCAAAATCAATTCTGATATATGTGCTTGCATAGTAAACATGTAAAATGCTTTATTTAGAAAGTTTCGTTGTTATACATATAGAAGAAGCTGATATAAAAATTATTTAAAATGTCCAAATTTTGAAGGTTGTTTACTGTACCCATCCCCTTAAAATAGTTTTATCAGTTTCCGGCTACATTTCTTTCTAGGGATTCCTGCTGGAGGTTGAGTGAAACCCGGAACCAGGTACCTCTCCAAACGTAGAGGTGTCGTTACTAAATTAGTCGATTTCTTAGCAGGAAAGGTACCCATCTTTTAGATCAAAAAGGAATGCGTTTATAGTATCAACTAGGCGACATGCACAAAAAAAAGGCTCCTTATTTCAAAGTTTAGGAAGTGAAGAGAAAAATGGAATATCAGGATTTGTAGAAATCTACTTGTTTGAATAATATAAAAGTTACACATGACTTACCCTGAGCAAGCCATAGCCAATTATGGCACCAGTACACTGAGCCACGACGTACACGGCAGATGTTGCAACGTTGATGTCTCCGCGTAGCAAAGCGCACACAGTGACAGCGGGGTTGATGTGGCACTTGCTGACGTGGCCGATGATCTGGACAGACAACAAGAGAGAATTAAGTTGCATAAATAATGTAGATAGATAGATAGATAGATAGATAGATAGATAGATAGATAGACAGATAAATGTCTTTATTGGCGTGGTTACGGCCATTGGTCCTTCTCCTACACTAAACCAATTAGTATACATTAGAGTCATAATTAATACTATATAAAACAATTAAACACAATCAAAATATATTATAACTGAAATAAAATTCCACCCCAGTGAGACATATATATTGTACAACAGTAATAATAATAATAATAATAATAATAATAATAATAATAATAATAATAATAATAATAATAATAATAATAATAATAATAATAATAATAATAATAATAGCTTGTACAATCACAGATGTTTTTCATGTATTTAAGAAATTGTATTACGAGAAACTTCTAATTAAGCTCTCAGACTCAAAAGACGCTTACAAACACTTGAAGTGCGCCTGCGCTATGAGTTGAGTGTATTTTCTGTTTCAACATTGATTGTTCCCTCTCCTGTCCCTTCTCCTTCCCTTCTTAAACGTAGTCTTCGTGGCTGGTTGTGTCGAGCGTTTGATTCCATTATTTATTTGTCGCTCTCCTGAGCATCTACTTTGGGGTTCCTTTCGAACCCGAGGCTTCTGGGCTGGGAACATCGGAGCGTAAGTCGTGAGTGAATGTTGCATGTGTATATTCAGTGAAAGGTTAATGCTTGTGGCCGCGAATGGGTGTGTAATTGAGTTAGACTTGTGCTTCTGCGTATGCTATGCTGTGTGGATGTGCTGGGTTCGTAGTCCAGGGCCTATGGCCAGTTGAAGACTGTTTCTTTTGTAATATGTATTTTTTAATGTTACATTCTAGTACTACTTGTATTTCTGTTATATTACCTGTGGGTAATAGATATTAAGTTCTCGGTTGTATGTACGAGGGTAAGTCATGTGTAACTTTTATATTATTCAAACCAGTAGATTTCTACAAATCCTGATATTCCATTTTTCTCTTCACTTCCTAAACAAAGAATATACTTTGAAATAAGGAGCCTTTTTTTGTGCATGTCGCCTAGTTGTACCAGAAGTTTATTGGTTTACCTTTGAAAGGGTTCTTCAGTTATGGTATTGTAAATATTTTGTTACCATTGAATAAATGACGGATGAATTTACGGATGGAAAAATCCCTAATCTCGGTTCACCTCGCTTCCTCACTGGGTATCTTCCTGTTTCCCTAGGCCCTAATGCTAGGACCTTATCAGGTGGTAGCGTTATTGCGTGGTTTCTTATTCTTTCGTATTTAAGGGAGCAAATATGACTGATCCTAGTAAAGATGCACAAGGGTCAGTTGGTCCTGTTAATGAAAATAAGATACGCGAACGTTTGGGTCTCGAATTGCTACAAACCGAGGAGCTGGGATATGAGCTGAGTATTAGGGGCATTTCTCCTGCCGGCACATTAGACGATAATATTAGATTACTTCGTTCCTCGTTACGTAACCCTGTTAGCTTATCGAGCTGTCAACCTTCCATTGTTCTTGAGAGTGCGTCAGGTCGTATCAGGGTTTCTCTGTCTCAAATAGAGTCCACGTTGGAGTACTGATATTGTAGTAGCACGATCAATGAAAGACCAGAAATTCACAGTTCACTCGCATCCTGCTGTAACTCTTAACGCTGGTTTAAATGACACTGTAGTTGGTATTCCTCTGACGTCATCCGGTAAACGATTCCATTCTCGTGCGACAAAAACAGAGAATGAATATGCGGCAGTCCAATGGTGAGGAATGACGAGCATGTTTGATGTTTAAGCCCTTGTATGTCTGTCATGAACATTTGAAAAGTAATGTAAACGCAAAGAAAGGTAAGACGGGGAAGATGTAGTAAAAACTCGATGGAGAGACAAATTATGATGGTTACGACGAACATGGGGTCGCGACCACTCTAGTTTAAGGAAAGATGGTGACACGTGGTCATGTTTTCTTGCGTTGCATATATATCTCACACATTCATTTTGAGCGCGCTGTAGCCTTAGGAAAAATTGCGACCTTACATCATTGGAAACAACATCACAATAGCCGAAATGCGGCATTACAAGAGCTTCGAGTCCGTATTAAAGTCTCCCATAAATATTGTGTGAGGGTAGTCTGGCAGTAGTTAACCCTCTACTGCATGAATTATTTTTCGTTTCCGTTTGGTGAAGAAAATTTCAAGCTTTAAGGTTCAACATACGCTCAGTGGTTTAGATATACCAGCAATTCTTAACTGGGCCTAATAGCTTAACACTCGTATGCGATGTGGATTGCCATATTGGAATATATATACGATTTTCCACCGAACATTACTGCCTACTGGCCATGGGTACGTAATGTCTTTGAAGTTGAGCCAGAGGTACTCCTGAAGCCTGTGGTAATATGATGGGGAGGGCCCACGTAAAATAAACGGTGGTTGGTTCGCGTGGATGTTCACGGGGTGGATGGAGTACCTTTGTTTGTAGGGCTGTTTTGTCTTATGTAAAAAAACAAGGCATCACTGGGATATGTGTTTAATTGAATGTTCAGTTGAAGGTGTGCCGTAAAACTACCTCTGTCTATAATATTTATCCATTTACACAGGTGAAAAGTTATTTGTTGCCTAATGGCAACAGTATGCAGTAGAGGGTTAAGTCAGCTTCAAAATCTTCTAACCGGGCGAGTTGGCCGTGCGCGTAGAGGCGCGCGGCTGTGAGCTTGCATCCGGGAGATAGTAGGTTCGAATCCCACTATCGGCAGCCCTGAAGATGGTTTTCCGTGGTTTCCCATTTTCACACCAGGCAAATGCTGGGGCTGTACCTTAATTAAGGCCACGGCCGCTTCCTTCCAACTCCTAGGCCTTGCCTATCCCATCGTCGCCATAAGACCTATCTGTGTCGGTGCGACGTAAAGCCCCTAGCAAAAAAAAATCTTCTAAGTGATCTGTATTCGGAAGTTTGCAAACTACTCCTACAAGGGCCTTAATCCCGTTCGTAGTTATTTCTAGAAATATGTATTCTGGTTTCATCTCATACCTGCCTGGTGAATGACGTAACAATCTGGGTTTGAGGCTGATTAGGAAATAGCCACATACCCCTCCACCTCGTTTATGAGTGCGGTCATATCTGAAAAGGTGACACAAATAAGACGGGCTATTATCTGTTAACCATGACTCAGACTGTAGTAGGACATGGAAAACAGCTGGGGTGAATATTTCCGCAACCTCGCCCATTCGTTTGGCTACTAATAAGCTTTCCCTGTTTATATGTAAAGGCTCTGGGATGTTGCGAGACGAAATTCTTAAGAATACTAGCGGTACTTCGGTCAATGTTGGTGCTAGAGGGTGAAGGGTGTGGGGACGGTGAAAGATCGGGAGAGGGTAGCTGGTCTGAGGCGACATAAGGTACTTAGCGATACCTGGGCTCCCTAGTGCTGAATCGGTAGACCTCGGTTATCTTTGAGATTCGTATTGGAAACCTTTGACACAAAAACTATGAATCGATTATGCATCGCCGTAAGACATCTCGCGTACACTTTACGTACTAGTACTGTTGTTGTGATTCTGGAAGTGATATTTCTGAGAATCCATGCTAGGAACAATATTCGCAATGAGAAATTGTGTATAATGTTATAAAATGTGTGTGTGACAAAGTTGTTGGCTTAAGATAATAAAGGTTTAGAAAATTCATATCGATCGATCATGCTATCGATTCAATTCAGATTTCATTTCCATTCAGTTGGCAGTAATACCGGAACCGGGGTAGCTCCCTCCTTACTCCTTGCCCCCGTTAAACGAAGCATCACTGAAAGTTTCGCTGACTGTGCATACATACATACATACATACATATATATATACACGAACTATCTGCGCACTTTTTAGCGATAGATTTACACCCTAGTGCTGATGCGGTCGACCTCGGCAGTCTTCGAGATTCGTACTGGCAATCTTTGAAACACGAACTATGAATCGCTTATGCATCGCTGTGCGACGTCTGGCGTACACTTTACGTACTAGTACTGTTGTTCTTTACACAGCAAAGCCAAACTATAGAATTCACTCTAGGAATAAGATTCGCATCCAGAAATGTTATATAATGTGTGTGTGACACAGTTGTTGGCTTAAAATAACAAAGATTTAGAAAATTCATATCGATCGATCATATTATCGATTCAATTCAGATTTCATTTCCATTCAGTTGGCAGTACTAAGGGAACCGGAAAAGCTCCCTCCTTACTCCTCAAACCAGTACACAAATCTATCGCTAAGAAGTGCGCAGATAGTACATGCCAAGTCGTTGTAGACATAACCAATTTGATGGATGAGTATAGTATACCACAATGAATAAAATAAATCATTGTTTCAGTCCGAGATGGCTCTTTCAAGATCCTGTGTATATTCTCTGACTGAAGGTATACAGTCACCAACTGCTCAAAATTATAATCTGGCTGTTACAGTATCTCACCTCTCAATAATAATAATAATCATAATAATAATAATTGATCTATTTCCTGCTGTATTTTTCGCGGGGAATTATGTCGTACTCGTATCCGTTGTAGGTCGTATTTGATGCGCAAAGGCAGAGCTGGCTTATACGGTCACCTACGAAGAATGGCCAACTCTCGATATAGAAAACACATTTTTTAACAATTTTGTTTCAAAACCAAAAACGTTAACGTCAAGAAAGACCTCGAAGAAATGGACCTACGACAAGAAGACGCACACAAACGAAACCTTTTCATAACAAGCATTGCGACTTTTGCGAATTTCCGGGAGGTGGACAGCTGGTGCAAAGTGGTCGGTTGAACGCTATGCTCGACCCAGTAAGCTAATGAAAACCTACTAGATCAATCGAAAACTGAAAACGTCGGAAGGTATAATGAAACTTATCGTGGTCCCAAGTTGACAGATTGGCGAATAATAAATAAATAAATAAATAAATAAATAAATAAATAAATAAATAAATAAATAAATAAATAAATATAACTATTATTAGGCCTATTATTATATTGTTTTCACCACCAAGTTTTAAACCTTCTGTGGCACCCTGCCGAGCAGTTTCGACATTCTAATTATGCACCTCACCAGCAACGAAAGCAGAATTGTACTGGACAGTTCCTAGGGCGGAGATAACCAATTTTTGGCGGATGACACTGAGTGTAACGGTTTTCGACTGTCCTCCAAGAATTGACTACTTCGCCCCGAATCGAAAACCGTGAATTCATGTTCACGAGTCGACAACTCTACCACTGATCTACTGAACAGTGAAATGTTATCGATTAAAGTGAGCTAGAATTGAATTTATATTAACCAAATTCTCCGACTTCAGAGGGAAACATTCTCAGGACTTTATTAATGTGTCTATACGCTTAACTCACGAAATATTTTATTTAAATAGGGGAACATCCACTCGGTTGATGGAACGTTTAGACGAGTGAAGGAAAAGAAATATGGTAGTGATGAATCTCGCAACCCAAAGAGGTGAGCCTATAAAGATACAGGTAGAGAGAGGGAGAGAGCATCTTAGCGAGGCTGAAGAAAACACGGAGCCATATGAATTATAAACACTACCGACAGTAAAAAATATATATATATATATATGTGTCGGTCACTTCAAATGATTTCTCAGGGGAAACAAGATGAAATATTAAATGTGTACAACAATAGTAAAAAAAAAAAATCCAGAGTCGGTATTTCGTATCCGCTGGGTTCCTTGGTTTACAACCGAGAGCTCAAGAATTTTATCTGTATTATTCATCTCCATGCAGCACAGTAACTATAAATCTGTACAGTAAAGGTCAGATTCGCACCATGCTTTATCACATTTCTAAATGCACGCTAAGAGCCACTTTTCAAAAGGCTACAGATTCTTCCCTTCTACCACAATTTCTCCCGACCTGCCGGGGTCGTGGGTGCGATCTCTATAGCACAAGTGGACTTGTCCCAGATATATTCTTAAACCATTCACCGCCCAGGGTTGTATTTAATGTAGAAAATATGTCTTAGCCGACAAGGTAGAAGTCCCCATACTACACTATTAAGCAATTTCCTCAATTGTGACGAAAGTTGAAGGGCTAAAGGGCCGTAAAGGTTTCAAACTGTGAATCTCGGAGAGCTCTGTGGAATTAAAAAATCAAATTTCGAAAATCACTTCCGGCCCAAATGCAGTTCCGGAAGAAACCGAGTTCGATAGCTGCAGTCGCTTAAGTGCGGCCAGTATCCAGTATTCGGAAGATAGTAGGTTCCAACCCCACTATCGGCAGCCCTGAAATTGGTTTTCCGTTGTTTCCCATTTTCACACCACGCAAGTGCTGGGGACGTACCTTAATTAAGGCCACGGCCGCTTCGTTCCCAGTCCTAGCTATTTCCTGTCCGTGTCGGTGCGACGTAAAGCAACTAGCAATAAAAAAAAGGTCCGGAAAAACGTCCTAAAATCATTTGTTTCTTTACTCGTCTTCCTTTTTATTAAAATCCTAACCAAATTAAGTTATTTACATAATTCTTTCTGTAATGTATTCCTTGGTTCAATACCCTCAGGAGTTTTTTATTTTTTGAAAAATGTCCACGCTGAATGTAGTTATAAGGGCTTACGTGAAACTCTGCATTGACTCACGTTAGTGTCCGTAGTGGTAGGAAAAAAGCTAACTGCTAATCTAATACCGGATAACTATGGTTAAGAAAATGAAGGTAATTTTTTAGTAATAAATAAAGAACATATTCTCATACATTTGTATATTTTATAAACCTAAAATTCGGAGCTCATGTCGCTACAATGTTGTCAGCACTGAGTTACTTGCGTGGAAGGCTACAACTGTGGATGTTTAATTTTTTATTTTTATTTTTACTGGAGGTTTAACGTCGCACTAAGACATCGAAGGGTTTGTCCGACTCCTTGGCTGAATGGTCAGCGTACTGGCCTTCAGTTCAGAGGGTCCCGGGTTCGATTCTCGGCCGGGTCGAGGATTTTAACCTCCATTGGTTAATTCCAGTGGCCCGGGGGCTGGGTGTCTATGCTGTCCCCAACATCTCTGCAACTCACACACCACACACAACACTATCCTCCACCACAATAACACGCAGTTACCTACCCATGGCAGATGCCGCCCACCCTCATCGTAGGGTCTGTTTTATAAGAGCTGCACTCGGCTAGTAATAGCCACACGAAATTATTATTATTATTATCATTATTATTATTATTATTATTATTATTATTATTATTATTATTATTATTATTATTATTATTATTATTATTATTATTATTATTATTATCGAAGGGTTTTGGCGACGCAAAGATGGGGAGGGCTAGGATTGGAAACATAGTGAGCGCGGCCTTAATTTCCGCAGCATTTGCCTGGTTAGAATGTGGGAAACAACGAAAAACCATCTTCAGCGCTGCAGGCAGTGGGATTAGAACCAACTACCTCCAGAATGCAAGTTCACAGGATAAAACAGTGATTGGAATGTGTGGCTAAATTTTTATAAAACAGAACTCACAGAATTGAGTATGTGAAGCTTTATCTGATTCTGTACGGACTAAGTAGGGAGTCCTACAACGCAATCTTATATTGGACATTTAGGTTCTTATATGTACAGGGAGTGCGTTGGCTGTGCGGTTAGGGACACGCAGCTATGAGCTTGCATTCGGGAGATAGTGGGTTCCGAACCCACCATTGGCAGCCCTGAAGATAGTTTACGTGGTACTTTAATTAAGGTCACGGTTGCTTTTGTTGCCGCTCCTACACCTTGCCTATCCCATTGTCGCCATAAGATCTGTGTCGGTGCGATGTAAAGCAAACGGTAAAGAAAACAGCTGTATCTACAGGAGTAAGAATAAGGTAGACTAAACTTTCAAAACACATTACTCACACGTAGAAGAAAAGATGTTATATTGACATGGGATTGCAGACGCTTTATTCCCATGTAAGAACTCATTTTCTACAACTCTACATCATCATGGGGAACACAGAGGAACAGGCTGTACCAGCATGCTACATGAACTTCCAGGTGGCGCGTCCCAGGTGGCAGATAGGGGGGTCCTAACCGGTGTCCCGGCGGACTTGAGCGAAATAAAATAGCTCTCGCGGGCCAAACACGCAACTCACTGTGGGTACGGGACGCAGACGAAGAATACACCCATGGTATCCACTGCCTGTCGTAAGAGGCGACTATAAGGGGCGACCAAGGGATGATTGTATTAGAACCATGAAACTACTTGTGATTATGTTAAGTACAAAAAAGGTTATTGTGTGTGAATCTGGGTGGGTTTTACAGTATCTGTGATTAGTACCAGTCTATGAACGACACCATGGGTCTGCCTTACCTATGATTAGTACCCACTACGTGAGGAACACCACGGGATAGTACGAGTCCCTGTGGTTAGTACACTTATGTGATGAACACCATAGGTTTGCGTTGCCTTCGAGTGGCACCATTATGTGAGAAACAGCATAGGTCTGTGTTACATGTGCGCATTACATTACCTGTGAGTAGTACCATTATGTGTGGAATACCGCGAGTCTACGCTACTTTTGATTAGTACCGCAACATGACAAATACCATGATTCTACTTTTCTAGCGATAAGTTCCATTATGAGGGGCCGATGACCTGGATTTAGGACCCCTTTAGACAAACAAGCATCATCGATTCAGTTTGTGCATTAGAAGCAGTCCCTTGGTCAGTAATACTATTGTTTAACTCTAGTTTCTGGGAATATGGGGCATTGCGGGTCGCGTACACTGATCGTTTACAATTTATATCCATCCACTCAGCGTTCGTCATCACGTTTAGAATTCTGGTCAGTGGATAATTTTTACTTTAAATTGTCATTATATTTCGTCTCATTTCGTACCATTTGGGGCCGATGACCTACATGTTAGGCCCCTTTAAACAGAAGTCATCACCATCATCTTTTTGACATGAACCGTTCTAAACGCTTTCGTGTTGAGATATTCTTAGGAATTGTTGATCACCAAATATCCAATGTCCCTTACTGGTAAGCGACTACCTGCATGCAAATTTCCATCTTTGTAGCCTTCTAGTCTATGAGAGTTTGTTGTTCCCATCCCTCATTCTACACCCACTCTCATACTTCAGCCCCTCCCTCCGTGAATTCTTGGCTTTAACTGCCCAGATATGCTTTCCTACCAGGAAATTAATACATAGTACGAACTCCTTACGTAATGCAAAAGTATTCCTGTTTCAAAGTGAATTTATCTTCAGATAACTCTTTCTCTTGTTATCCCCGTAGAACTTTCAGTACCGAGCTCGATAGCTGCAGTCACTTAAGTGCGACCAGTAACCAGTATTCGGGAAATAGTAGGTTCGAACCCCACTGTCGGCAGCCCTGAAGATGGTTTTCCGTGGTTTCCCATTTTCACACCAGGCAAATGCTGGTGCTGTACCTTAATTAAGGCCACGGCCGCTTCCTTCCCACTCCCAGCCCTTCCCTGTCCCATCGTCGCCATAAGACCTATCTGTGTCGGTGCGACGTAAAACAACTAGCAAAAAAAAAAAAAGAAAAGAACTTTCAGTCTCCCGGGACCCTTAATGATTAGGTGCTACTTGCGTGCAACTTCTTTCTATATCTAGATATTAAGATATTTTTATCTGGGCACAGCCTGGATGACCTCGCTTCTTCTTCTTCTTCTTCTTCTTCTTATTATTATTATTATTATTATTATTATTATTATTCGAAACCGACTTTCAACCTATTAGGTCGTATTACGTACATTTAGTACGTGTTGAAGAGATGTTAAGTACAGGACAAAAATGGCCAACCAGACACCAGTGGGATCCGAACCCACAACCTACCGATTTCGCGTCGGTTTCTCTACCAATTGAGCTATGGTTGTGGGTTCGGATCCCACTGGTGTCTGGTTGGCCATTTTTGTCCTGTACTTAACATCTCTTCAACACGTACTAAATGTACGTAACACGACCTAATAGGTTGAAAGTCGGTTTCGATTACAATGCGGTCGTGAAAATTCAATATTCATTAGTAGTAGTAGTAGTAGTAGTAGTAGTAGTAGTAGTAGTAGTAGTACGTAGGCTGTTCAACAAAGACTGAAACTGATTTTTTTCCTGTAGCTTCTGTGATAGTTTCCTATTTGTAACATAAATCTTTGAAAAGAGCGGGTTCTTATGAATAATGTCCATAGGTGGCAGCTTTTTGGTAATGTTCTATTTTGTAGACGCTACGTGCATTTCGCATACCAGACAATGGAAGTGACGCGAGAGGAGCAGTAAAGCGCACTACTGTTACTACACGTCAGTATTGGCTACACAGAGGAAACACATTGCAAAGAAACGACAAGAGCTTTCTCGGACTGAGTGGCGACTTCATCACGACAATGCACGGCCTCACGTCGCAAATCAAGTCACGCAGTTTCTGGCTCTATTCAACATTACCTGTGTATCGCATTCATCTTCTAGCCCTGGTCATGAACCCTGTGATTTTTTTTATTCCCATCTCTAAAGGCAAAGCTTAGGTACATTCGATTTGAGAACTCTAAAGCAGTGCTCAAAAAAGTGAAGTGATTCTCAAGGACCTGACAAAGAATGGTCTACAGCAGGAGTTTCCAAATGGTGGCGCGCGGGCCGCATGTGGTCCGTGAAGCCATTTTTGCGGCCCGCGAGAGCGCTGTAAGAAACAATGTGAAGAAAAGCCACAAAAATACTTATTAGCTCGTTCAGAAACGTATTAATTTTTATACACCTTATAGACCCAAGTCAGAACTAATTATTCTTTAATACCAGTTCCTCCTTCCAAGTATTCACTAGTTCTCAAATTATTTTTTAAAACATGTAAAATACAAATGTCAAGTAATAATGTTATTATTTTTGCGTCCCACTGGCTAATTTTGATGGTTCTCGGAGACGCCGCGGTGTCGAAATTTTGTCCACCGGACTGAGCCAGGATCGAATCTGCCAAGCTGGGGTCAGAAGACCAGCGCCTCAACCGTCTCAGCCACTCAGCCCGGCTCCAAATTTCACTCTTTTATGCAATTTTAAAATAATGTCTTAAGCAATTAAAATGATCAAACCCTCATTTCAACTGAACTATGCATATTATTTCACAATGGTGCTCCTGTACTATTTGCAGAATTTTACGAAAATTGGCCTATTATTCAAGTGTGGCCCGCGAACATGACTAAAGTTTCCAAAATGGCCCTCGAGCCCTTACAAATTGGAAACCACTGGTCTACAGTGTGTGTTCAAAGACTGGCAGAGACGCTATAAAAATTGCATTGAAGTAGGACGGACTACTTTGAAAAAGATCATGTGAACATTGAAATGGAGTACTAAAAATCTGTGAAAAAAAGTCTTGAGTCTTTGTTGATAAACCCTCGTAGCAGTACTTTTTTTTGCTAGTTGCTTTACGTCGCACCGACACACATAGGTCTTAAGGCGACGATGGGACAGGGAAGGTCTAGGAGTGGAAAGGAAGCGGCCATGGCCTTGATTAGGTACAGCCCCAGCATTTGCCTGGTGTGAAAATGGGAAACCACGGAAAACTATCTTCAGGGTAGTACTAGTAATAATAGTATTAGTAATGGACCGTGAACGTATTCAAAAAGTAATTTTGACACCAACAAATTTTCAGCTTCAGAATATGTACTGTATTCATTCCTCATTCCTACTTAATAAACTGAAGGGAAGGTATGCAGATTTTCATAACTCGTTTTTAATATCCTAAAATTCATCTGTCTCTCTATATACACCCAGCTAACAGCGCCTCAATCAGTGCAGATGTGCATGAATTCTTGGCCTTAACTGCCCATATAGGCTTTCCTAGCAGGGAATTAATACAATGTGTGAACTTTTTACGTAATGGAAAGTCTGCCCGTTTCAAACTCAATTTTTCTTCGGAAATCTCCTCCTTCTTACTACTACCAAACTACTAATACGTTTTCCTCCTAGACGGTAAAGCCGCCCCTCAGGCTAGGGAATTGTGAAACGGTGAAGTGACAGAGTTCGCGGCGTGACCTCTACTAGGAACTGCCTCCTTGGAAACGCCGCGAAATGTTCAGTCTTCAGTTACACGGCACCCTTAATGATTAGATGCTACGTGCCTGCACTCTCGTCCTTTGTCCAGATCTCTGGATAGACTTTCAGATAATAGTTTAATTACCGTGCGGTTAGAGGCGCGCTGCTGAGCTTGAGGGTTCGAATCCCACTGTCGGCAGCCCTGAAGATGGTTTTCCGTGGTTTCCCAATTTTCACACCAACCTTAATTAAAGCCATAGCCGCTTCCTTCCAATTCCTAGGCCTTTCCCATCCCATCCTCGCCGTAATACCTATCTGTGTCGGGGCGACGTGAAGCCAATAGCAAAAAAAATAGTTTAATTTAGAGGAATTTTATTTTATTTAGCGAAAAATTAGTGACGTTTCATATCAATTTAGCGACAGAAATTGATTTCGATTTGAAAACTCAGCGCTCGCTTACAAAAGGTGGGTGGCTCGCGGTGTCAAAGGCTGTCTGCCCCAACTGGCGCTGCCTGCCGCCTTGTGTCGAGACTGTGCACTGGCGCTATCTCTGAGCAGTAGCGAGAACTAAGAGCACCTTTGGTGTGGTGTGCGCATACATAAACCAAGTTGCTGCATAAATTAATATCTGATGTTTAACTCCCAAACAAGCAAATTTATTTATTCCTGCAAACGTTAATAGTTACCTTCTAGGCCGCACTCTACTTTCAATGAAGTATCAACGAGACATACGGGAAATATCTTCGGCAGTTAAACAAAATAACGTAGGGGAAGGAGATGACCATTAGTGTTGTTTTGAGGCTCGCTTTATGTCTTATGTTTCTACCTCTAATTTCATCTGCTACTTGTTTATCGCCGCACTATCACATCGAAGGTTTTCGGAGACGGAAGGATGGGAGGATAGCGGCCATGGCTTTAATTAAGGTACATCACTAGCATTTGCTTGGTGTGTTAATTGGAAACCACGGAAAACCATGGTCAGGATTCAAACCCACTATCCTGCGAATGAAAGCCCATATTCTCGTGTCTTTGGAAGCAACAGCTCTTTCCGTGGATCAGTTGTAGAGTGCCGGTCTCCTAATCTGAAGACTGCGGGTTCAAGCCCAACAAAGGTAGTCGTATTATTGAACGGCGTAAAATAATTCATTCTAGACCATTCTGTACTGCATGACATAAGCTATGTCGGCACGTGAAAGATCTCTGATGGTAACACATTCCGTCTTTCTTTCTTTCTTTCTTTCTTTCTTTCTTTCTTTCTTTCTTTCTTTCTTTCTTTCTTTCTTCCCTAATCACTTTACCGTCCTGGGTTGATGTTTCCCGCACTCAGCGGGGGATCACACCTCTACCGCCCCAAGGGCAGCGTCCTGGAGCGTAAGACTTCGGGTCGGGGGATAAAATTGGTGAGAAGGACCAGTACGTCGTAACCTGCTATGCTGAACAGTGGCCTTGTGGGGGTGTGGGAAGATTGGAAGTAATAGGCAAGTAATAGGGAAGGAAGCAGCCATGGCATTGCGTTAGGTACCATCCCGGCATTTGCCTGGACGAGAAGTGAAAAACCACGGAAAACAACTTCAAGGATGACTGAGGTGGGAATCAAACCTCGCTTTACTACAGTTATCACCCATACACTAAGTGGACCCCATTCCAGCACACGCAGCATTTTTCAAATTTCGAGCCAGAGCCAGGAATCGAACCCGAACCTCCAGAGGTTGCAGCTAATCACACTAACTGCTACACCACAGGGGCGGACCATTTGGTATTTACCGGAAAAAATTATTAAAAACTCAGCTATACATCGCCCGACAGAGAACTATCTGTTTCTCTGCCATCTGGTGGAACAAAACGGAACGTCCAAATTGACTCTCAGGCAACATAGATGGCGTCAAATTAAAACGCCAGTGAACGGTATCCAAGACAATATGACTGTTATATTATTACTATTCTTCTTCCTAATTTTCTTCTTTCTTCGATTTTGGTCTTCTATGGACCACGAAAAATACCTTTCCCATGTTTGTCTCCTTTCTTGATTTCCGGTCTCTCCTGTATTTCTTCGTCCGTTCACTGGGTTCTCCTCTTCTTTCTTCCACCCAGACAGTCACACGCTTTCTGTCTTCTATCTGAAAACCTCCCAACTTCCTAATTATATTGAAAAATGTAGGTCTGTCTAGAATTTCTGTTTTTATAGTCTTCATTTATGCTAAATCAGGGGCTGCCTGCCCAAAGCGGTAAAGGCGTGTTCGGTTCGCCCGGAAGGACGTGGGTTCGAATCCCCGTCAGGAAGTCGTGAAATTTAAAAGACGAGATTTCCACTTCCGGAGGTGCATATGGCCCTGTGGTTCGCTCAGCCTACACCAAAAATGAGTACCAGGATAATTCCTGGGGGCAAAGGCGGCCGGGCGTAGAGCTAACCACTCCACCCCATCACGTGCCGCGGTTAACAATTGGTGGAAGCCTTTACCTTCCACTCCTCCAAGAGCCTTCATGCCCTGCACGGAGGTGACTTTGTCATTTATGCTAAATCCCTTTTTCACTTCATAGAACCAACATATTTGTGTTGTCAAAATAATCACTGAAAGATTTCGGCAGTCTTTATTATTATTATTATTATTATTATTATTATTATTATTATTATTATTATTATTATTATTAGGGAATAACCACACTAGGACTACTCAAATTGCTATTGCCTTCCTTTGTGACCATATTTATTTAATTCTTTTACTGTGCGCTCTCTTTCTGTCTTCAGATCAAGTTGTTCCAGTCTTCTCATCTTGTCTTTCCACTTGGTCAACTTGCCATTTGCGAATTTTGGATCTGAAGATTACCCGGTTATCGACATCTTCTGGTGTAATTCCTGCCATTTTCAGATCGTTTTGGATTCCATGAACCCATTTCATTGTGTCTATTTTAGCTTTAGTCCTCTTTTCATAGAATTCGACTATTTGCTTTGCCAATTTTTTTGGGTCTGTTCTTTCTTTCTTTTTTTTTTTTTTTTTTTTTTTGCTAGTGGCTTTACGTCGCACCGACACAGATAGGTCTTATGGCAACGATGGCACATGAAGGCCCTGGGAGTTGGAAAGAAGCTAATTGCTTTACGTCGCACCGACACAGATAGGTCTTATGACGACGATGGGACAGGGAAGGGCTAGGAGTGGGAAGGAAGCGGCCGTGGCCTTAATTAAGGTACAGCCCCAGATGATGCTCCTAATGAACAGTCCCACGACAGCTATGCCCTTGCCCTTTTCTATATTTTTCTTCAAGCAAGGCAACAAAAACGGATTGAAACAACTATCGAGGTATAACGTTTTTACTGGCATTTTGGAAACGAGGGTGTTATCAATGGTGGAAATTAAGATGGATAAAAACCAGTGTAGCTTCAGACCAGAGAGTGGCTCTAAGCATCAGAGTTTCAGCAAGTCAACTCGTGTCTTCGTGTCATGCCTGTAGACACATCCTCTTTGTTATCTCAACCGGTTCGGGAAAACAAAACTAGAACAGGTGGATGATTTCAAATACACTGGAACCTCGATATCTTGAATCACCTCGGGAGCTAAATTTTATTTCGAAATATCGAAATTTCGAGATATAGGGAATACCGTTCTTGAGCAAGTATAGCTGTTGTTGTTTGATTCATCAGTCCACAGACTGGTTTGATGCAGCTGTCCATGCCACCCTACACTGTGCTAACCTTTTCATTTCTACGTAACTATTGCATCCTACATCTGCTCTAATCTGCTTTTCATATTCATACCTTGGTCTACCCCTACCGTTCTTACCACCTACACTTCCTTCAAAAACCAACTGAACAAGTCCTGGGTGTCTCAAGATGTGTCCTATCATTCTATCTCTTCTTCTCGTCTTATTTAGCCAAATCGATCTCCTCTCACCAATTCGATTCAATATCTCTTCATTCGTGATTCGATCTATCCATCTCACCATCAGCATTCTTCTGTAACACCACATTTCTAAAGCTTCTATTCTCTTTCTCTCTGAGCTAGTTATCGTCTATGTTTCACTTCCATACAATGCCACGCTCCACACGAAAGTCTACAAAAACATCTTTCTAATTCCGATATCAATATTTGAAGTGAGCAAATTTCTTTTCTTAAGAAAGCTCTTCCTTGCTTGTGCTGGTCTGCATTTTATGTCCTTACTTCTGCCATCGTTAGTTATTTTACTACCCAAGTAACAATATTCATCTACTTCCTTTAAGACTTCATTTCCTAATCTAATATTTCCTACATCACCTGCCCTCGTTCGGCTGCACTCCATTACTTTTGTTTTGGACTTATTTATTTTCATCTTGTACTCCTTACCCAAGACTTCATCCATACCATTCAGCAACTTCTCGAGATCCTCTTCAGTCTCAGATAAGATAACAATATCATCGGCAAATCTCAAGGTTTTGATTTCCTCTTTTTGGACTGTGATTCCCTTTCCATATTTCTTTTTGATTTCCTTTACTGCCTGTTCTATGTAAACATTGAAAAGGAGAGGGGACAAACTGCAGCCTTGCCTCACTCCTTTCTGGATTGCTGCTTCTTTTTCAAAGCCCTCAATTCTTTTCACTGCAGACTGATTTTTATACAGATTGTAGATGATTCTTCGTTCTCGGTATCTGATCCCTATCATCTTCAGAATCATAAATAGCTTGGTCCAATTAACATTATCGAATGCCTTTTCTAGATCTACGAATGCCATGTACGTGGGCTTGTCCTTCTTGATTCGATCCTCTAATATCAGACGTAAAGTCAGCATTGCTTCACGTGTTCCTACATTTCTTCTGAAGCCGAATTGATCTTCTCCCAACTCAGCTTCAACTTGTTTTTCTATTCTTCTGTAAATAATACGTGTTAAAATTTTGCAGGCATGAGATACTAAACTAATGGTGCGGTAGTTTTCACACCTGTCAGCACCGACTTTCTTGAGCAAGTAGGCCTATAGCACATAATTGAATCATATGTATCTACGGGCTTATACTGCATACATTACAGCATCACGCTTTCTTTACTTGTGAACTGCTCGTCACAAACCACAAATGCCGTATAGCACAGTTAATGTTGCACAAAATTCGAGTTAGAGAGTATGTTTGCTTCGAGAAATTCTTGTAACCAAATTTCGAGTAATAGAGAAATAAATGCACGTGAAGTATAGCACAAACGACCGGGAAATTATAGTTACTTCGAGTTCGAGATACTGAAAATTCGAGTAATGGAGGTTCGAGATATCGAGATTCGATATATCGAGGTTCGACTGTACTTAGATCTGTATTCTGGCAGGACTACAGTAAGTAATACTGAATGGGGTTGCAACAAAGAAAATGCAGTGAGTTCGCAGTTGCGGTCATCTGTATTCTCTACGGAACAACTAGGCTCCCCTACGAAACTATCTTTACATCTGTCTGTTTTCAGATAACACTTGATGTGTACATCGCGTTTACCATTTCCCACAAGACCTACCATACTTTTTATCCAGAATTGTGTTAAATAAATAATACTACTTACGAAGAAAACGAAGCGCGCACTTACCTCACACACGCATACGCATGCCCGAGGTCGTACTCCAACTTTCTGCCAAGTGTAAGGTGTTTACAAGGCCAACGACTTGTGGTCTGACCTATGCTGGCTACATTTATGGCTTCCGCTACAGGATTTATGCCTGTTTGTGTGTATGAATATTACTTCAGGTTTGGATTATCCAAGACTTATAAATACCTAACGTTATATTGAGATCCCAGTATGTTTAAGCTGGAGGTAAACGAGAATGGAATTATGGTTACACATTATATTGCTTTCTTCTCTTTCTTATTGTCGATAATACAGATCTTTTTTCACACATTTTTCTAAGAATTCTTTTGTGAGTTTTGCTCTCAATGAGATCTTTTCCATTCTCCTCCACCACCACATCTCAAACGCCTCCAGACGTCCCTTACGTTATGCACTAATAGTTCACGTTTCTGGGCAATACAAGGCCATTTTCCAGATATAGCACTCTTTTTGGTCTTCATATTTAGATTCCGTGATGTAAGCAGCGCCCTGTTCTTGTAATAGGTGACCTTCGCCTTTACATTTCTACTCTTTTTACTGGCTGAACTTTTTCCATCTGAAGTAATTTTACTTCCTAAATAGTTACAAGCATTTACTTGTCTGAGTGGTGAATCATTAATTGCAATGTCGACTGCAATATGATGCCATAATTTCACTCCTTTGTATTAATTTCAACGTCATATTTCTCTCTCAATATCTTGTTCATTGTTGCAAATGATTTTTTGTAATATCTGTTCGTTCCTCTCAGTGACAGCTATGCCATTAGCAAATCTTTTTTTTTTCTTTTACATTTTGCTTTCCTTTTCCACTCAGTTAATCTTTATCCGTTCTATATCTTCTCTACCTGCCTGCTGTCATTTCTTGATGGATGGAGTACTTTTGCATCCATCTCTTGGCACAGGCCAGAGTAAAGTGTAGCTTCCACCGAAGTCCCAGTCAACATCCATGGCTGTGTCAATATGGAAATTCCTAGGGTATGGGTAGTACTGAGTAATGGCATTCAGAGCATGACTAGTGCATCTGAGTGTTGTGAAAGGTGCTGCGCATAGGGTTAGTCGTGCTGCAATAGTACTTTCTGACCCAGTGAGGAAAGCAAAGGCAAACTACCTCACTCCTCATCTTGCCTAGTACGCCTCATTTTGCTGCTGCCATTGGTTTTTGGGGTTTCCTTATAACCGCATAACCTTTGGTGGTGCTATCTGAGGATCCAACCAGCCTCTGGGCTGATGACCTAACAGACAGACAGATCTTCTTTACATTCGTCGATGCCTTTTTCAATAATAGGTTTAACAGCAAGGTGACAAATTACATCCCTGTCATACACCTTTCTTTATGTAGGCCTCCTGTACTTCACCATTTATGTTTATGATGCATCTTCAGTTTTTGTGGAGTTCATATACTATTCGTCAGTCTCTAAAATCTAGATCAATGCTAGCCATAATATTCATTATTATATTCCAGTTTAAATTATCGAAGACTATTTTCTAAATCCACAAATGCAATAAACAATGGTTTTCTTACGTTCATCATTTTGCCTCTAACCCGTTGTAAAATTAAGATAGCACCACTTGTACCTCTGTTCCGTCTAAATCCAAACTGGTCTTCAGATGAATTCGGTTCAGGTGTATTTCTTAATCGATTATATATTATTCTTGTCAATATTTTTGACATGTGCGACAATACTGAGGGTGCGATGATCTTCACATTTTAGAGTTCCAGGTTTCTTTGGTAAGGTATAGGGATAATGAGAAACTTTTTAAAATCTTCTGGAATTCCTCCGGTTTCAAATACTTCAGTGATCACTTTCGATGTGTAACCGTATGTTTCTTCATCCAACCTCTGTATAATTTCTCCAGGCACTTCACCGCATCCTGGTGCTTTATTAGCCTTCATTATTTACACAGCCTACAGGCACAGTAGTTTTATAGTTAATGCCATGGAAGGAATGATTGAGGGCAAGAGAGGAACAAGAAGATCTAGACTGTAACACTCCCCTTTAACGATTTTTACTCTTGCCGAGAAGATAAAAAGAAGTGCAGAATCTGCGGAGGAACTAAAGAGATAATGGGACAGGTGTATATCCCCTAGACAACATATCTGTCCATGGACTCATGATCGATGCTCGAGCAAAAATCCCTAAATGTCTAGAACAGATGTAGGATTCTCACGGTCTCAACAGGACGCGACTTCACGACATCACTATCGCCACAATACGAGTTTCAATAAACCTACTCCGCATGTACATCATGCTATGTTCCGATTTATTTTTGAGCCTTGTGATTGTTTTTATTTCTAGCTGGCACATTCTAGCAAATTCACCAATGATTTGGAAGATATAGTTATGTTGTCCTTCATAGGAGGCTTGCAATGGTGTCTCAACGGCGTACTAGCGCCAGCGTCTTGGAAAGGTGTAGCATATTAAAATTATAAAATTCTTTTATTAACAACCACCTACTCAATACAATATAATACACTCATTGAATTATAAAATAATCATGAGGTGTCTTAAAGAATGGCTTAAATAACGGAACATGTTTCGTTCGGCATTGCGAACATCATCAGCTGTTAATGTACAAAGACTAGGTCAGGGCCCTGAACTTAAGTGATCAAAATTGTTAAAAGAATAACAATGTCGCAATAAAAAGTAATATGATAACATTAGACTTAATTAGTAACAGTATGTACAGATCAACAGCGAGAATTTGTGGTGAAATGTCTACAATATCTATTTTATTTTTTTTACTTTAACAACCCCATGATTGTTTTTAACTTCACAGACTGCCATTGTTCAATGTATTTCACCATAAATTCTCGCTGTTGATCTGTACATACTGTTACTAATTAAGTCTAATGTTATCATATTACTTTTTATTACGACATTGTTATTCTTTTAACAATTTTGATCACTTAAGTTCAGGGCCCTGACCTAGTCTTTGTACATTAACGGCTGATGATGTTCGCAATGCCGAACGAAACATGTTTCGTTATTTAAGCCATTCTTTAAGACACCTCATGATTATTTTATAATTCAATGAGTGTATTATATTGTATTGAGTAGGTGGTTGTTAATAAAAGAATTTTATAATTTTAATATATTATCCTCAATACGGTTCTATTATGAGATTAATTACATGTAAGGTGTAGCATTCCAACTGATGATCCCACTGCTACACTGGGACGAAACGCTGGTAATTTCACGATTGAAAATGCCTAAAGACTTAAAGAGCTTGTAGTTGATGTATTTTGCCCTTGTAGCAGCCTCCTCATGGGGGAAGTTGTAATAATTACTAAACAAATAATTAATTACGATTGTATGCATGCAAGCAGGAGAGAAGAAGGAATAATTCGTCAAGAGGACGTATTAAACAAAACAATGGAAGGGAAAGTGTGGGTGAGAGACATCTTAAACAAATGAAAAATAGCCCCTGTAAATATAAACATTGAGTATTAATTAAATATTGTAAATACCAAATTTCATTCACTGTGTGCTTGATTAACTTTGTGGCTGGAATGTCTTCAATGCCGAAAGGCAAGATAACAGAAACAATGCAATCCTTTTTCTTCTATCCAACACTATTTCTTGTTTAACGGATAATAACGCGGGGTAACATATTTATTATTTTTAATTTTTAGATTTTGATAATTATACTTTCTTTATTAATTTCATCTATTAAATGTCAGCTATTTATTTAATTTTTTGCTTTATAGTAAATTCGTTTTCTCGTATTTCTGAAGTACATCATATTGTTTTACGTCACGCCTACACAGATACGTCTTATGGCGACGATACTACAGGAAAGGGCTACTAGTGGGAAGGAAGCGGCCGTGGCCTTAATTAAGGTGTGAAAATGGGAAACCACAGAAAACCATCTTCATGGCCTCCGACAGTGGAGTTCGAACTCACTATCTCCCGAATAGTGGATACTTCAGCGACTGCAGCTATCGAGGTCGGTAAATCTCTTTTCCAGACACACCTCCGATGACATTCGAATTGCATGCACATTACCTGCACGTACCGTTCCATGAAGCAACCTTACATGCGCCACAGGTATGGAAATTGAACTTTCATCCTCAAGAATGGCAGCTATTGGCACTAAGCATTACAATCAGTAGGTGGACATTA
Organism: Anabrus simplex; assembly: GCF_040414725.1. Classification (NCBI taxonomy): domain Eukaryota; kingdom Metazoa; phylum Arthropoda; class Insecta; order Orthoptera; family Tettigoniidae; genus Anabrus; species Anabrus simplex. Next base: position 310,981,907 of record NC_090270.1, read on the forward strand.
TCTAAACCGGCCCCGTGGTGTAGGGGTAGCGTGCCTACGTCTTACCCGGAGGCCCCGGGTTCGATTCCCGGCTAGGTCAGCGAATTTTACCTGGACCTAAGGGCTGGTTCGAGGTCCACTCAGCCTACGTGATTACAATTGAGGAGCTGTCTGACGGTGAGATAGCGACTCCGGTTTAGAAAGCCGAGATGATTCGTAGTGCTGAACACACGACACATCATAATCTGCAGGCCTTCGGGCTGAGCACCGGTCGCTTGGTAGGCCAATGCACTTCATTCTTAAAATGTGTTTTGAGACTGTTATACTGTACAGTAGAAGAAAACCGTGTGCCCTGAAAGTCAGACTAATAACTTCATTTATTTCACCTTCAACTTACTACTTCTTACTGTTATCAGGAACGCCGAGGTGCCAGCAAACCTACGGACACGAGGCTGGCATTTATGAGCATCTTCAGAAACTACAGGACTGAGCCAGACTCGAAGCCAGCCCATTGAGCTCAGTCACTCACTCGGTGACCATCTATGGGTGGGGGTAGTTTAATAAAACTCACGGTATACCCTGCTGTCGCAAGAGGCGATTAAAGAGGTGCTAAGATTTCATAACATGGGAGTGCCAGTTGTCGACAACGGGGCCCTTGCTTCATCTATCCTATCGGACCTTCCTTCGTCACACAACTCTTCTTCTTTTCCAATCCCGACGATATTAGAAGCCTAGGGAGTCTTTCATTGTCACAACCCTTGTAGTCCTTGTATTTCTTTGGCCGATATCTTCATTTTTATAAGTGTTTAACCCTTTCAGAGGCTTTGAGAGCACCAATCGAAGAAGAACCCTTCGCCATGGGAGGGATTTGAACACTGACCTACGCCCCTTAAGGAGTACGCTACTGCGACAGGGTGATTTTGCGTCAGATGCTGATTTTTAGGCTTGGCTCTCAAACCCATCTAAGCCACCTGCAGCTTTAGCAACACCGCCTCGCAAAGCATATCTGAAGTCACCCGCGAAGCCACCTGATAGGCTAAATTCAGTAGCTGATAAAATGACAACGAGGCAAGATATCGATGTTTTTTTCAAATTACTTATCAGTATGACCAACCCTCTAATGCTCATATACGCAGTTTACTCTGTTTCCGACCACACTGTATATGCTCTTTGCCCTCGAAAACCGCTGTGTGATATTATTTTTCTGCTTAGAACTCTAACTGGAAAGGTTCTGCATCTAAGATTCAGTACTGCATGAACTATACCACCAAATTTTCGTTCTAAGCTATGCATGTGCCGTGGATCAGTAATTATCGCGTCAACATTGATTGATATGTATGTGCATAAAAAAGAAACATGTCCGGCTCCATGGCTAAATGGCTAGCGTGCTGGCGCGAGGTCCCGTGTTCGATTCCCCCCCGCCTGGGTCGAGAATTTTAACCATAATTGGTTAATTCCCCTGACACGGGGACTGGGTATATGTGTCGTTTTCATCATCATTTCATCTTCATCACGACGCGAAGGCCGCCTACGACCGTCAAATTAGAAGACCTGCACCTGGCGAACCGAAGTCCTCGGACACCTCCCGGCACTAAAAGCCATTCGCCATTTCATTTAAACAAGAAACACGAATCTTAGGTTACCGTATCAAATTTGAATGTCCAGTTCCTTGATCCACTGTCGAGCAACTTGGTCTCTCTCACAATATGGAGAATTGTTTGCCGTGAGGCACATTATGGCGCTGAAGTAAAATTTAACCTGTAAGGGGAGTCCTTGTATCTTCAATACTTTGTCCTCACTCGATTCAGTGTAGCCCACATCTTACGTGATGGCGCCACCAGTGTTGCTACCAACTTTGACACTTAGGAGGAATGGACAGATCGCTGCACAACAACGACAAATGTTTCTCTGCACAATATATTTTTTGGTGAGCACTTTTCCAGCGACAGTCCTAAATAAAGATTGATTGATTGATTGATTGATTGATTGATTGATTGATTGATTGATTGATTGATTGATTGATTGATTGATTGATTGATTGATTGATTGATTGATTGATTGATTGATTGATTGATTGATTGATTGATTGATTGATTGATTGATTGATTGATTGATTGATTGATTGATTGATTGATTGATTGATTGATTGATTGATTGATTGATTGATTGATTGATTGATTGATTGATTGATTGATTGATTGATTGATTGATTGATTGATTGATTGATTGATTGATTGATTGATTGATTGATTGATTGGGACATTGTGCTGCTTAGTAATATGCTGGGTTTTATTATTATTTTCATTATATTATTATTAGTATTAGCCCAGTTGCCTTTGCTGACAAGACCTAGTGTCTACACTGCACTATGCCTTCTGGTGCGGGCTAGAACAAGTAAGTTACTTTCATTGACCTGTCTCAGTCTCGTTCTTGGCTTTGACAATAAGAAAATGACCGGTCTATGAGTGATGTCAGTAATGCCATTTCTTATGCAGCCAGTCCCTGCTATGAATGGAGTGAAAATGTTGCTCATAGAATCGGTTGGTGCGGGCATTTCAGTGGGCTTGGCAGACAGGTATGTAATAGCAACTTTTGGCTCGGTGAGGAAAGCAACGGGAAACTACATCACTCGTCATTTCCCCAGTACGTCTCTTCAGTGACATCTGGGCCACCTATGGTGGAACTGTTGAGCACCAATCTAACCTTCGGGCTGAGAACTCAACATACACATATTAGCCCGACGGGTGGCCCTAATCCTTAAGGTGTTATGCCTATACTGTATGGTCTGACACCGTGGTTAGCCGCTTCGATTCCCGATGGTGTAAAATTGTAGGCCGACTGGGTAGAAGGGGTGGTAGTACATACTTTCTAATCACTAGATTGTATTCCAAAAGCCTGGGTTTAACTCCAAACCTCTCCCGCAGTGTTCGTATGAAGTGCGGGTACAGTATATGACGTTGTTGATGGTGATTCGTCCGTCGGATGGGGACGTAAAGCCCCCTTCACCCTACCCCGTTATCATCGTCATCATCATCATCATCATTTCCCATCAAGACGCGCAGGTCACCCATAGGTGTCGAATATAATGACCTCCATCAGGGAAAACGAACATATCCTCGGACACACCCTGCACTGAAAGCTATACAATAAATGCAATTATTATTAGGCCTATTATTATTAGTAGTAGTAGTATCATTATTACTATTATTACAATTAAATTGATTATGATCACGATATTTCTTTCTTTCTTCCTTTCTTAATGTGTTTACCCTCCAGGGTTGGTTTTTCCCTCGGACTCAACGAGGGATCCCACCTCTACCGCCTCAAGTGCAGTGTCCTGGAGCGTGAGACACTGGGTCGGGGGATACAAGTGGGAAGCATGACCAGTACCTCGCCCAAGTGGCCTCACCTGCTATGATGAACAGGGCCCTTGGTGGAGGGGGAGGGTGGGGACATAGGAAGGGATAGACAAGGAAGAGGAAAGGAAGCGGCCATGGCCTTAAGTTAGGTACCATCCCGGCATTTGCTTGGAGAAGAAGTGGGAAACGACTGAAAACTACTTCCAGAATGGCTGAGGTGGGAATCGAACACACCTCTACTCAGTTGTGGTGAGTGGACCCCGTTCCAGCCCTCTTACCACTTTTCAAATTTCGTGGCAGAGCCGGGAATCGAACCCAGGCCTCCGGGGGTGGAAGCTAATCACACTAACCACTACACCACAGAGGCGGACTATTATCACGATATGAAGAAAAATGCCAAAATTTGGAGACACATTGTAACAATTTGCTACACATGAAATCTACATCCTCCTACGGCCTTAATTACTTGAATAAAATACATCACTTTTCCCTTTGCAAAAATCAAATGATATCAATCAAATGATATGTCTCCCGGCCATAGCCGTCCATCAGTGGCTGTTAATTTGAGACGGTAACCCGCCATAAGACTGTTGCTATGGTTACACTTCCGTCACACATTGTGTCGAGGCACTTTACACAAATTTTCGTTTGAGCCCTAGCCACAAGACATATTTATATCAATACATGTTCGGTGCAGCTCGCTTTCCAGCTAAGACCATACGAACGACATTCAGCAGTCGCCATTATTCGAGTTGGAGATAACTGATGAGGAACGTAGCACAGCCCACATTTCTCATTGCGGACAGAGTGACCAACATGGCACAGTTCACTGCCCAATCTTTCTCAAAGTGTGAAGGATGTCTCGTAATTCTCGACAGGTCAAGGCCTTAGTGCGATAACGATAAAATCACATCACTTCGACTCCTGACCCCGTTTGTGGTGAAGTAGCCGACCATGTCTACGTCACTGGTAGCTGTATCGCTACTTCAATTTAAACAAGAATCTTGTCGTGGTTGCAGAGTCTTGTTCGTTGTCTTATATGAATTTAGGTAATACATTTGCACAAGACGAAGAAGAAGAGTATGGCCTCAGGTACTACCCTGTAGACCTTCTGATGTTGCTAGCGGACTTGCACCGAATTTCGACATTGCCATCTAACAACGAATATGGGATTCTACAGAATGATTCCTATGGCTGCGTTAATTTAACTCGCGATCATTCGCGCTATTACAGGATGATTAGGTATATGCTTTCCTCCGACTTGCGCTATTTTTATGAAAATACAAATTAATTTTGTATTTTATTTACATTCATAATTATTTCAGTCACCAAATAAAAGTGTTCGGACATCAACTATTTCGTAATAAATAATTACCAGTGCGAAGGAGATAAAATCTAACACGAGCGTGATAGCGCGATAGTAATACACGCGAATGATCCCCGGATCACGGTGACTGTACCACCAGAGATCTTTAACGAGACAACAATGACATATGTATGTATGTTCAGTCCGTCAGCGATTCCACTGGTTGGATCCTCAACAGCTCTGCCATCAGCTGTCATAGATGGCCTAGACATCACTGAAGAGGCGTACTAGGGAAATGAGGAGTGAGGTAGTTTCCCGTTGCTTTCCTCACCGAGCCAGAATTGCTATTACATATCAGTCTGCCAAGCCTACTGAAATGCATGCACCAACCGACCTTATGAGCAAGATTTTCACACCATTCATAGCAGGGACTGGCTGCATAAGGATTGGCATTACTAGCATCGCTCATACCTCAGTCACTTTCATATTGTCAAAGCCAAGGATAAGACAGAGACAGATCTATGAAAGTAACAAAAATGCTCTAGCCTATACCAGAAGACATAGTGCACTGTAACCACTAAGTCCTGCCAGCAAAGGCATAACAATGACATGCATTACCAAAATTCAGAGTAATGAACGCGTGAACTGGGATTGTGAGTTGGATGCTCTACTGCTAGCTGCAATGACATCAGGAATTCCTTAGCACTCTCATAAAATCTTTATTAAAATAACACTAAATACACCACTAAGACCATGAACTTCACGTTACAAGTGCATCCGATTTGCAGGTGGCTTAAAAGTGTAAGAACACTTAGCTATGACTAAAAGAGCAAAACTTTAAAGTAAAAATATACAAGAAGTCATAATACGGAATATTAACCGGTGTATCTGAATGTCTGAGAGTGCTATAATCATGGTTTCTGACTTGGGGAATGATACCCTGCCGTATAGAAATCAGCGGTTCTTCAAGAGCCTTTCATAGATTTCCGAACAAATTTCGAGGCTGAACATTTGTGAAAAGATGGCTGTTTTTTTTCACAATTCCTGGTCAAGGCAATCTTCCTTCCTGTGCGATGAAATAGAGCAATCAGCAATGTTTGTTGTGATATAATGAAAATTATCCTCTCTTTCATCCCAATTAAAATAATCACGAGCTAATTATTATAACAGTATGCAATATATAGTTCCAGAACAAACATTATAAGTGTTTAAACCTTGAACAAAAATACTTCAAAACAGACACCAAATATTATTCACAAGGATACTAAAGCTTATAGAATTTCCATGACTATACAGTACATGAGTGCAAAATTTGAGGGCAGTCATAATGAGACTGTTGTGCAAAGACCTGAAGTTTAGAAAATTTACAATGAAAGAAGGCTTTTATTAATTATAAGATCTGATTACTGAAGTTAGGCGCCTTAGCGCATCCTATCTCAACTACTAAACAAGCACGACCACTCATTTTCCCTTTCTGCTTTTATACATTGTCCAACCTGGAATGCGTTTTACAATCTATGCTTATTAGAAGTAAAATTATGATAAACTTCAAAACCGAAGGTGTGATCTGAACGTATCACCAGGAATTTTATAATTTTAAAATAGCTGCACTTGAGGAGGAAGTGAGGTCACCGTGTGCCGCAAGAGGAGGTACACTCAGGGAAAGGAGGTAGATGTATAATAGTAAATTGTACGACGACTGTAAATAAAGTAAGGGTAATATTGCCGTGTCACGAAAATAAGGTGAAATTATTTACGTTTAGACGTTATAATAGAAGTGGAAATGGTACGTTCATTCGCCACCAGATGGCTCCCGGACGAGGCACAGCGCTAGTGTTCGAAGCGGAAGCTGACCGAACCATCAGAATCAGTCTAAGAGGGTCACATAACATGTGTACATAACATATGACATTGACAGGTGTGTGGCATTGACACAAGCCTGGAATGAAACATCTGGCGATGAGGAACGTACGAATTTGGAAAACACCGAGACGAAATAACAATAGTGAAGGGACAGGGAAGGGAACTACCTACGTAAATTATTCATGGCTGATGGTTCGATGAGCTTCCGCTTCGAACACTAGCGCTGTGCCACGTCCGCGGAGCCATCTGGTGACGAATGAACGTACCATTTCCACTTCTATTATAATGTTTAAATTTGAAAATGTCATTGTTTAAGAAGCCTTTCTCGTGGACAGTCGAGATTTTCTTCTGATGACGCAGAGCACAGTTCTCTGCGAAACGTAAGGAATTTCACCTTATTTTCTTGACACGGCATAAGCCCAAAAGCCTATACAGTATCATGTCTATAAGTACGGCCCGTGAAAGCATCAATGGCAACAATTGTAATATTGATAGAACGCAATATTTAACGAAATAACAAGTACAGTTGCACTGCATTCCTTCAGTGCAGTCACCCGCGGAGTCTACTGCCTTTTGCCTAATATCGGGGAGCTGTTGGGGACCATCAGCAAGGCGTCCTCTGTTAATGACAGCGCCGGAGCATCCTACTGAGCGGAGTATAGATTTTCTCATAGACTTTTGTACTTGCATATTTTTCTAATGTTTCCAATTCTCTCCTTGTTTTTCTTGTATTTTCAGTTTAAGGACGACACAAACACCCAGCCCCTGTGCCAGTGGAAATAAGCAATTAAGGTTAAAATCCCCAACCCGGCCTGGAATGGCACCCGAGGCCCCTTGAACCAAAAGCCAGCACGCTAACCTCTTAGCCATGGAGTTGAACAAGTAAACTCGTGTCCTCTTTCCGAGGTGGTGCAGCTCGTATCAGCCACACGCCCTTTGGAGGTGAGCTGCATGTACCATTTCAATCACATACCAGCCCTCTTGCCATTCTTAAATTTCTGGCAGTACGCGGGCCCCCGAGGACGGCAGCTAACTACATGAACCGTTACGCTACGGAAGCGGACAGACGGCACGTCAGAAAATCACCGGCCTCGGAGGGGTTTCTTCAACTTCGGAAACAGGTCGAAGTCACAAGGACTCATGTCTGGTAAATGCGGAGGGTGCTCCAAGCCCTGCCAGTGCCACCGTCGGAATAAGAGCTTGACGTGAAAACTCAACTTCTTCTTTTCCTGCCGCTTTTCCCACACATGTGGGGTAGCGGGTGCGAACTGCGTCGCACATGTGGATTTGGCCCTGTTTTACGGCCAGATGCCCTTCCTGACGCCAATCCTCTATGGAGGGATGTAAGCACTATTGCGTGTTTCTGTGGTGGTTGGTAGTGTAATATCTTGTCTGAATATGATGAGGAGAGTGTTGGGACGGACATATACACCTAGTCCCCGAGCCAGAAGAATTAATAAGAAGCGATTAAAATCCCCGAACCGGCCGGGAATCGAACCCGGGACCCTATGAACCGAAGGCCAGTACGCTGACCATTCAGCCAACGAGTCGGACATGTGAAAACTCAACTACAGGTTAATATCCGAGCGAGAAAAGCCATCGCAAATGTGCCATACTGATCCATTAATAACCGGTGTAATAGCCTGACTGTTGAATGCAGGCATGCAAGCGCGCATGCATGGTGTCATCCAGGTGCCGGATGTAAGCTTATGGGATGGAGTTCCATACCTGTTGCACTTGATCGGTCAAAACAGGGACGGTTAATGCCCGTTGTGGATCACGCTGCAGTTGTCGTCTAGTGATGTCCCATACGTGCTCAATTGGGGACAGATCGGAGAATCGAGCAGGCCAAGGACACATTTCAATACTCTGTAGAGTACGCTGGGTTACAACAATGGCATGGGGGTGTGCATTATCCTGTTCGAAAACACCCCCCCCCCCGGGAATGCTGTTCATGAATGGCAGCACAACAGGTCGAATCACCAGACGGACGCACACATCTGAAGTCAGGGTGCGTGGGATAACGACGAGAGAGCTCCTGCTGTCATAGAAAGTTGCTCTCTAGACCAGAACTCCCCGTGTAGGTCCAGTGTGTCGACCCCGCAGACAGGTGGAATGCAGGCGCTCACCTGGCCTCCTTATAACCAACACACGGCCATCAAAGACAGAACCAGCTTTGATCGGAAAACACAACGGGCATCCACGCCATCATCCAATAAGCTCTCGCTTGACACCACTGAAGTCGCAGATGGTGACGACCGGAGCCCGGTCTTCATGCGACCGTACCTTCTCATGACCACTGCTGCCAGCGAGCATGAACACTGAAGACATTTCTGCCAAGTCGTTCTGCAATAGCGCGGAAGAAAAATCCACCTTCCGTAGCCCTATTATACGTCCTCGTTCTACCCCAATGAGCTGTTGATACTGGCCTCTTCGCCGTCGTAAAGGCATTCTTTACCTACTCACAGTCGCTCCGTCAAATTTCGCAGGCACAGTACAGCCCGTATTTAAAGCAAACCTGATGTGCAACGTCATAGGGCCGCTACTAGCGCCACACTAATGCAATTTACGAGAAATTTGAATCAACGTCATCTTTCAGACGTATAAATACGCCTACCAGCATTCGTTAATCTAGCACAATCCCTTCTTGTTGCTTGGATATTTTTTCCGCCAGTGTAGTTTGTTAAGCCCATAGGAAGTGCAACGAATTACATAGAAATACAATTTTTACACCCCAGGCGGCACTTTCGTTCGACTCTGCTGTAAGGTGGTGGTGGTGGTGATTATTGTTTTAAGAGGAAGTACAACTAGGCAACCATCCTCTATATAACACTAATCAGAGGGAAAATATGGAAGGGGTCCGACACTTCGAAAAATGAAGATATCGGCCGAAGGAAGACAAGGGCCACGAAGGGCGTGAAAATGAAAGACTCCCTAGCCCTCGCAAACCTAATAGCGTCGGGGTCGGAAGAGAACAAGAGTTGACCAAGAGAGGTCGGATAGGATAGATGAAAGTGAGGAGCCTGGCACAAGTAAGTGGAAGCAATGCCAGGACTCAGCTGAGGGCCCCGTGGTCGCCAACCCACGCTCCAAAGATCAGAGCCCCTGGGACCCCTTTTAGTCGCCTCTTACGACAGGCAGGGGATACCGTGGGTGTTATTCTACCGCCCCCACCCACAGGGGGTACTCTGCTGTAAATTTCCAATTTTCGACTTTGGGTCCCTCCCCGCGCAACGTGTTACATATTAGTAATGTTTGTAATAACTGTTCACAAAACATCAGCAAATTTTCGTCATTAAGCATGTACTTTTCAAAACTGTCGAATATATTTGTACCAAATAAAGAGGACTACAATTTTCTTTCTAGACCTATCCCTTAGTGACAATATAGTGTTACAATTGATCTAAAAATTATTTTTATTATTTTTATCGCAGAAAGTTGAAGGAGAAATGCAACCCATCTTGGACTGATTGAAGAACATTTGAAACGGAAGTACCTAAATGAGGAAGGAAACGACGTAACGGTAACAGTAGTTAAGCAGAAGCAAAAACAGATGCGAATGGATCGAGTCATGGCCAAGTCAATGCATTCCCTATTGTTCCGTGAACAACAGAAGAAATTTGTAGATGTAAAACAGTCATCGTTATGGCTAATGAGGGGAAATATATCTCTGCAAGAAGAAGGAATGTTATGTAAGATACAAGACAGAAACATCTTCTTTAGTCAAGGGAGTATATTCCAGAGGTCCGCACACTGCAGCCAGACCGTAGATTATCTGGCAACGCAATATGGACGAATGCTTAACTTTTACTACAAGAAAATCAACAATGACGTTGTCAGATGCTTGAATTTCATGTTCACCAAAAAGTATGGGCTGAATAAGAAGAATAAGATAAAGCCCTATAAAGTGGAAAATGTTATATCCAATCAACGGATTAGAATAAAGTCAGACGTCACCATACAGACTGAGCTACGCATTGAACACAACAAACCGGATCTGATGATACATGACAATGTACAATGGAGTCAAGGTGACGATGGTCTCTGTGGTAATAACGTGGGACGGGCTAGTCACCAACTTGTTCAAGAAGCACATGGACAAGATGGAAGTGAACAAACAGCTACAGGCCTACCTACAGACCATCGTACTAAGAAGAACGTGTGAGAGTGTGCTCTAATCGACTTCAGGCGCAGCAACTTGGATAACGAGTTGTGGATGGAGGACTTGCAAAGAATGATGGAGCAGATGAAGGCGGTCCTGGTACCGTAAATGGTGTGCAGAAAGTGTGTATATAAATGTGTAGAATCATTGGATGTAACATGGACTTGAAAACTAATTGAATAAATGAGTGAGTTATTATAGAATAAAACCCGAAGTCTGGTTTTTTTGGATTAATGGTCAGTGTTGAGACGTTCGCTTCAGAGAGGCCCGAGTTCGATTCCCAGTCGGGAATATTCCGAGAACACATCACACGACCAACTACCACAGACACACGCAATAATGAGTACATCCCTCTACATAGCGTCGGCGTTACGAAGGGCATCCAGTCGTAAAACAGGGGCAAATCCATATGTGCGCCACAGTTCGCACTCGCTACCGGAAAAGTGTTGGAAAAGCGGTAGATAAGGAAAGAAGAATTGAACCCAAAGTAAATGTTGTGAGCCCCAGAAAGGTAGATGGAAACAACCCGGCATAGGACTTGTATACTTCGTTGTCTAGAGGTGACGAGGAAGGGAAGAGCCTTATCATGAGACAATGAATTACTCGTATGACACAACATTTTATCAGTGTTCGTCAAAGACTCCTATCTATCAAGGTAAAGAAACATTGATTCAATAACAAATCCTTGTTAAGTATGAAAACAAAAATCTCTACTTTAATTCAGGGAAAGCTGAATACACTGCAATTACGGTTTTACCAATACAGATAAGCTCATTTCCAAGAGTAGTTGCTTCACTTCGAGATTCTAATTTCATAGTCGAGTAGTAGCATACGTTAGTCGAGTCTGAGAGAACGGATTACACAGTGTCTTTTCTTTTTCTAGTCGTTTAATCTCTCACTGCCACATTGAAGGATTTTGGCGACTCAAGTATGGGTAGGTAGCGGCCGATGCCTTAATTAAGGTACAGCCTCATCATTTGCCTGGTGTAAAAATGGAAAATCTCAGAAAATCATCTTCATGGCTGCCAACGGTAGGACTTGCACGACCAGCTCACCCGGGTGTTATTATTTTATTGTTATTAGCACTATTATTATTATTATTATTATTATTATTATTATTATTATTATTATTCAGTTATTCGATTAGGCCATGTTAGGATCACTTGAAACAGTTTCTTCTTCTTCTTCTCCTTCTTCTTGTCTTCCCAAAACTCTTCTATCCTTTCTTAGTGTTGTTGCTTTCTTTCTTCCGTCTACTTATTGTCTGATTTCTTCTTCGCTTTCTCAGGAAATTTACCATCAAACATTACTTTCCTCAATTTACAATTTGCAACTTGTTCCTTTTTAATGTTTATCAGTGCCAAATCTTCTTCGGTTTCTTTGAAAAATGCTTGTTTGGTTTTATTATTATTATTATTATTATTATTATTATTATTATTATTATTATTATTATTATTATTATTATTATTATTATTATTCCACAGCTTATCCCGCACTATGCAGGGTCACTGTGTTTAGTGAGTCTCTTCTATCGCTCTGTCCTAGACTACTTCATTCTCTAGGTTATTTTAAAACAGGACCTCTCGCACCATGTCCATCCACCTCTTCTTTTGGTCGAGCACACTTCCCCTTAACTTCCCACGGACTCGGCGATGGATCCCACCTCTACCGCCTCAAGGGCAGTGTCCTGGAATGACAGACATTTGGAGGGACAAGTACCTCGCCCAGGCGTCCTCACCTGCTATGCCGATCAGGGGCATTGTCAGGGATGGGAAAAAATAGCTTATGGCTTTCAGTGCTGGGAGTGTCCGAGGACAAGTTCGGCTCGCCAGATGCAGGTCTTTTGATTTGACTCCCCTAGGCGACCTGTGCGTCGTGATGGGGATGAAATGATGATGAAGTCGACACAAACTCCTAGTCCCCGTGTCAGCGAAATTAAATAATTATGGCTAAAATTCCCGACCCCGCCGCGATTCGAACCCGGACTCCTGTGATCAAAGGCTACCACGCTAACCGTTTAGCCACGGAGCCGGAGAGGGATGGGAAGATTGGAAGGGATAGACAAAAACAGAGGGAAGTCAGGGTACCATCCCGGCATTTGCCTGGAGAAGAAGTGGGAAACCACAGAAAACCACTTCGAAACCCCTCTACTCAGTTGAGGTCCCAATTCTGTGTAGACGCCGTTCAAGCCCTCGTACCACTTTTTAAATTTCGTGGCAGTGCTGGGAATGGAACCCCAGCCTCCGGGCGTGGCAGCTAATCGCACTAACCACTACACCACAGAGGCGGACTGATTGATAAATGCTTATTAAAATACGAAAAATTGAAGCTTTCTAAAATATATTTTAGAACCTACTTTTTGGTAATTGAAAACCAGTTTTAGGCACCTAAAATAATGTTGGCACCTATGAATCCGAGATGTATTGTTCACTCTGCATAACAAGGAATTATATCAAACAACACATTTTGTGTCAACGAGAGAAGAAAAAAGTAGAAGAAGCAGAAAGTGTTCCTATCGCTGTCCGGTTGACCATTTTTGTTCATTACTTAACTTATCTTCGTCATGTACTATTTCTCCTTTTCTGTTTTTCTTTTTTTTTTTTTGAATTGAGCCTCTATGGCCTGCGTGTTAATAACCAATCTCATTTTCAGTGTCTGTGTCTTGTTCGTCTGCCGGCTTTGACATCCTGCCAGTATCCCTTCACACCATCGATCAGCGCCATTTTCCGCTTCTCAGGTAATGAACCTCTTCGTAATACTCATAGGCTTTTGGGCTTATTCCGTGTCAAGAAAATGAGGTGAAATTCTTCACGCTTCGCAGAGAACTGTGCTCTGCGTCATCAGAAGAAAATTTCGACTGTCCACGAGAAGGCTTCTTAAACCGCAAAAGCCTATACAATATCATGTCTGTAAGTACGGGCCGTGAAAGCATCAGTGACAACCTCTCCGTATTCTGGGTTCTGTCTCCACCATAAGACCCTAATAGCTTTTCACCACCCTTCTGAAACTAACCCTAAATGTATTTTATCCCCCATAATGCCCACCTCTTTCAGATCATTTTTACACTCTTGGAACCATCTCAAATTAGATACCTTTGGTTTTAGAAAATTCCAGATTTTCTTTGTGATCCGGTCATTATTCGTATAGGAGATGTGCCCAAAATCAGGAGTCTTCTCTTTCTAATTGTTGTTGTCGGTTCCATTCTCCTGTATACTTCTTTGTTGGATTTCAGTCGAACCTGCCCGTCAACCCGTCTGTTGCCCAAGATCTTCCTTAGTAACCTGCGTTCTCTTTTAAGTAGTTAATTGACTTATCGATCGATATGTGTACTAAATTATATATTCAAGTGAAATATTGATCACGGAGAGTACCAATCTGTCCTTACCTGAATGATGGCGGCTACTGCAAATCCAAAACCAAAAGCGACTACGAAGAGTGGAGGTTCGTCAGGTCCTATTCCCTTTACAAGACTCATGCAGCCCAATAGGACCAGAAAAGCTGTACCCAGCAATTCCGCCGCACCAATCGTCAGGGCTTGACACGTCGAGAACTGTCCGAAAAAGGAGCCATCTTCACTGCGACGGAATGCGCGCTTCAGACCTGCAGAACAGACAAACACTCGTGTTATAACATTGGCAGTCTGGTGTAACACAGGACATGGTACTGAATTTGAATTTATTGGTTAGAATTTTCCAATGAGGCTAATGAGTCCCTTTTTGTATCATGGACATAGAAAACGGCACACAAAATTATTTTTGCAGAGAAAAAGAGAGAGAGACAGGGAGAAAATGAAACTAAAAACCTGAAGTTTGAAAACTGAATTACATACACTTAAGCGCTATAAAAATGAACTACATAAAAGTAATACGAGGATCGAGTTATAAGTCATGGCAACTATTTTTTTTACTCGCGAACAGGAGACAACACGGAAAATCTAAGATATGCATTTGAAAATATAGGGCATGTACTTATGCATAGAATTGAATACAAATTCTGACGTCAGGAGATTCTCGTAGGAAAGTGACAGAACACAGGCCATTGGTAAACATTGCTTTATTAAGGTATAGACAGCAAATACACAAAACCACGTACAAAGGAGAGGTCTCCACTGGTTACAGACATTCGAAATAATCACCCAAGGTTTCCACTGTGAGTTGCCAGTGGTAGGGCAGGTGCTGAATACCATTCGCTGCATGTTGTGTATCGCTAACGTGTGACACCTCTCTCCGAAATGTTGTTACGATGTCCTCTTTGTCAGCAAACCGTTGTCCATATAATGCTTCCCGCAGCTCTGCATGGCATTGGCGTGCATTTCTGCTGCGCAGAACTGCTATTTTAATATACGATTGTTGCTCCTGCTTGTTGACTTCCATTTTGTGACGCTCTCACTCACACACTGAACTTGGGGGCATGCTTTGAACCACACCGTTGTTTACATACACCATCTAGTGGCATAATACGCAAGTAAATACAGTATGTTTCCAAATGCACATCTTAGATTTTCCGTAATGTCTCCTGTTAGCGAGAAAAAAAATAGTTGCCATGACTTATGACTCGACCTCCGTATATAAAGGTTAAGCTTGGTGGTGGTGATGGTGGTGATTATTATTTTAAGACTAAGGACAACTGGGCAACCATCCTCTACTAACAATAATCAGAAGAGAAAATATATATGGACATTTCTTTGCTACATGGAAAAACGAAGAATCGTGGATAAGTCTTCGGGCTTAGAGAGAGGATGAGTACAGGTTCTTTAGTTGTTTCTCCCTTAGTAGCTTCTTACAACATGCATGCGTACAGATAATTCAGTATAGTGCGCGCAAAAAAGTCGTATGTATATATATATATACCAAGCGGCTCGCAAGCGCCGTACTTTGTACTTATAATTGTCCCGCATGCACGAATGATGAATGGGATGTCTACTAACTGATTTTCACAGGGGCACTACCGCCAACAGGCAGTTTACGTCAGGATATGAAGAGATAACAAACGGACCGTCACTCGCAGCATGTTCCTCAGCGCTACCCGTCTACTGCAATCCCTTCGATTGGTAAACCTCGTTTACGACCGCATAGTACTAGGCTGGTGTATGTCCTAGTGTACAGCAGCACTATATGTGCTGTCTGCATATCGACAATGGCCAGTGTGTTCAGCAATGACGAATACACTGACATCATTTTAATCTGTGGAGAATGCAGCCGAAGTTCCAAACAGACGTCTGCCTTCTACACACATATTTCGCTAAACAGTATTAGTTTATGTTTCATACAATGAACTCTTTTATAGAGTGGAACGTCCACACGTGTATAAATTAATCATCATCATCATCATCTGCTTACCCTCCAGGGTCGGCTTTTCCCTCGGACACAGCGAAGGATCCCACCTCTACCGCCTCAAGGGCAGTGTCCTGGAGCTTCAGACTCTTGGTCGGGGATACAACTGGGGAGAATGACCAGTACCTCGCCCAGGCGGCCTCACCTGCTATGATGAACAGGGGCCTTGTGGAGGGATGGGAAGATTGGAAGGGATAGACAAGGAAGAGGGAAGGAAGCGGCCGTGGCCTTATGTTAGGTACCATCCCGGCATTCGCCTGGAGGAGAAGTGGGAAACCACGGAAAACCACTTCCAGGATGGCTGAGGTGGGAATCGAACCCACCTCTACTCAGTTGGCCTCCCGAGGCTGAGTGGACCCCGTTCCAGCCCTCATACCACTTTCCAAATTTCGTGGCAGAGCCGGGAATCGAACCCCGGCCTCCGGGGGTGGCAGCTAATCACGCTAACCACTACACCACAGAGGCGGACGTATAAATTAATAAGTTATTAAACTTTCCTTTCTGAACCTTTGGCGTATTTACAAATGCACCCTGTTATGGAACACGTGCAGTAAAATGACTGCTATTTGTTTCACAACATCCACAATACAGCGTGGTATATATGTAGGCCTATACAGGGTGAAGCGTAATTCGCGCACTCGGGCGTCGGAGCGCGACTCCTCACATGCCAGCAATAAAAAAATGTCTCTTACAAATTTTCGTCTTGCGAGTATATCCGGTAGAAAACGGACGTTGAGGAGTAGCAATCTGGCAACACTGTGACCATATGTACGGTAACTACTGCTGTCAGCACGCTCTCGTGGTGCTGTACAGTTGGTGCAGTGAGTAGACTTTTTGGTTGGCATGGAGGAGGTCGATGGTTCGATCCTGGGTTGAGGCGCATTTTTTATTTGCTAATTTCCATCTGACATTACCTACTTTAATACAGTAAGACACCGTTTCTGAGGTCACATGTATCCCACATTTACAACAACAACAACAACAACAACAACATAATAATAATAATAATAATAATAATAATGCATTGAGATACGTACTAAACAGCATGCGGTTACCAGGCGCAATGTTGAAAGGCAGAATTATTGGGACCATGGTGATAACACACACACATTGTAACCGAGTTTGGACATTATTCGCAGAGCACGTTGCTAGGCCTACTGGTAACGTAAGGCCCTAACGAAATGTAATGGACCTGAACGAGGCAAGAATAATAGTTGGTACTAATCTATGGAACCATTGGAGGAGGGTACGAAGAAAACAGGTTTCATATCTAGTAGATGAAGTGGTGCGAATACATTCATGCCCACGACGTGGAAAGGGCGCCTTTCAAAGCTGACCAATGAAAACGATTGTTCGTCCATTTCTAGGATCGTAGTATGTAAGTGTCCGCCTCTGTGGTGTAGTGGTTAGCGTGATTAGCTGCCACCCCCGGAGGTCCGGGTTCGATTCCCGGCTCTGCCACGAAATTTGAAAAGTGGTACGAGGGCTGGAGCGGGGTCCACTCAGCCTCGGGAGGTCAACTGAGTAGAGGTGGGTTCGATTCCCACCTCAGCCATCCTGGAAGTTGTTTTCCGTGGTTTCCCACTTCTCTTCCAGGCAAATGCCGGGATGGTACCTAACTTAAGGCCACGACCGCTTCCTTCCATCTTCCTTGCCTGTCCCATCCAATCTTCCCATCCCTCCACAAGGCCCCTGTTCAGCATAGCAGGTGAGGCCGCCTGGGCGAGGTACTGGTCATTCTCCCCAGTTGTATACCCGACCCAAAGTCTGAATCTCCAGGACACTGCCCTTGAGGCGGTAGAGGTGGGATCCCTCGCTGAGTCCGAGGGAAAAACCGACCCTGGAGGGTAAACAGATTACGAACGAACGAGTACGTAAGTGCAAATGGTTTCTAGACGACCCGCTGCAATCGCTGTTGACGATTAAGATGCCAGATACCATACCACCTGGACTACATTTACGAAATAAAAAACATACGCTTCAACCCAGGATCGACCACTCGACCTCCTGCATGCTAACCTAAAAATCTATCCACTGCACCAGCTATACAGTACGACTAACTGCTGCTGACAGAGGTAGTTACCCTACATGTGATTACAGTGTTGCCAGATTGCTTCTCTTCAACGTCGTTTTTCTGCCGGATATACTCGCAAGACGAAATTTTGTAAGAGACATTTTTTTATTGCTGGCATGTGAGGAGTCGCGCTACGACGCCCGAGTGCGCGAATTACGCTTCACCTTGTATATTTCATTATGGCAAACCACATCACATACGAGTGTTAAGGTGTTAGCTCTAGTTAAGTGTTGTTGGTAAATCTAAGACACTAAACGCAAGTTGAAGTTTAAAGCTTGGCATTTTCGTCAGCAAACGCAAACGACAAATAATTCATGCAATAAAGTGTTAATACTAATTAGAAGAGAAGAAGGAAGATTCCCGACACTCTGATCTACGCAAAATGAAAGACTCGTTATCGGGAGAGTAATAGAACGAGAGATGACCATACAAATTGACGAACGAGAAATGAAAGTAAGGAGCATAGCACAAGAAAAAGAAAGAAATGTCAGACTGAGCTAGAGGTCCTGTGGTTGCCAACCCATGCTCTCAAGTTGAGAGACCCTGAGGATACCTCTTTCAGTCTGATCTTACTACAAGCGGACCTAGCATGGACATATTCTATGCCCCCAGCCACAAGATCTCTGACGTTAAGCAACACTGAGCACAATCATTACTTGGTAAGCTAGTCAACATGCTATTGTTTAAAGGAGAAGGCGGAAATACGTCGTATTATACTATAAAGAAATTCTAGCCTGAAGTACCTAATAAGCGGCCCCCTAACCTAGCTGAGACCACTGACTCTGTCCCCAACGTCCAGAAATGGACAAAGTTCTAGCTCATCTCAATTTGAGGAATTTTGTTCCATTTATAATTTCATAAGTACTTATCAAATGTTCAGTCACATCAATAGTGTTCTCTCCTTCAAATCTAATGTATACCTTTACCGATGGTATAACAAATAATAATTGGTTTCACATACTACTAACTACACATTATTTTATGGTTTGCGGAGATGCCAAGGTGGTCAAATTTTACCCCGCAGGTGTTCTTTTACGTGCCAATATACGTAGCGACAGGAGGCTGACGTATTCCAGCGTCTAGCTCTAATTACCACTGGTCTGAAATGGCGTGGAATCTACCAAGTTGGGTTCAGAAGGCCAGTAGCAGTAGGAGTAAATCATAGTCAATTCATATTTAGTGAATTTAAAACTAACGTAGGCTAAGTTATATTCGGAAACAATTGTAGGCCTACATACTCCATTCACCACACATAAAGATACAGCATGTGTTCATTGGTCGAATTAAAGTCAGAATGCATTCTTTTGTCCTACATGATCGTTTGTATAATTTTGTTTATAAATTAGTGTGGCATGAGAAAGCACCCAGAATGGTATTTTGTTCATGTGGTGCAGGTAGTGATTTATATTTTAAGGTACAACCGGGGAAACATGCTTTCTTTAAACTACAGAGGAAAGTAGAAGAGTTTCAAGCCTCTTCGAAGAATGAATGTATTGTTAAAGGAAAGGTGTGAAAATGAGAGACTCCCTGGGCCCCGTAAATCTAATATCGTCGGGGACAAGAGATAACGAGAGCAGACCTATGGAGGTCAGTTAGGAAAGATGAAAGTGAGGAGCCAGGGACAAGCAAGTGAAATGCCAGATTCAGCTAAGGATTCCACGGTAACCAACCTACTCTTCCGTTTAATCGCCTCTTGTGACAAACGGAGGATACCTTGGATTAATTATTTCCCTCCCATTAACAGAAGTCAAAAGTGGTTTTACATTGAAATGGATATTACGTGGATGTATTTTACAACTAATCCACTATCTCAGATTTCTTAATATTGTGACAATACTGTCAACATACACTGATGTTTATGGATTAGTTCTAAGAATGTTTCAATAGAAACACGCCCAGCCTTTTTTAACCGGGCATCCTTCAGGGAGTCTTCCCACTGTCCCTCACAAGCAAAAAGAGTACAGGAACAACCAGGCTTAAATGGACAGATGGGAGGAAGCAGGCATATCGACAGAAAATGAAAGTGTACTGGGCCAAGAAAAAGCAGAAGTCCCTAGCTAAGAGTTAAGACCAGCCTCCCTAGTAGGCCTAAACGAACCGGGAAAAAAGTGATCAGAATAGCGTTATGCAATTTCCTCAGTAAATAACTCAGACCATTCACAGTCATACTGAAGCACACCACGTGTTGCAGAACGTCATACTTGGAATGCTGGTGACCTAGAGACAGTAGTGTTTACAAACAAGGTAGCACAGCACGCGTCTGGTTAGCAACTGGGCGCGTACGATAGTTATATCCTGGGCGGAACGTGATTTGAATGCGCGGTCGAACGAGCAACCTGGACTTGCTGAATATCTCAACCATGTTATTCTACACGAAAGCGATCTTAATCACTCTCGAATCTGATCCCTCTCTACTTCTACGACATTGTGTTTCAATGAAATCTCTCTCTACAAATTATTTCCCTCATTCCGTTAGTTCATGCATTCTCAACCTACGATAGGCGTAGCGAGAGACATACGAATGTTCAGGGGCAAGGCTTGACATAATAACTCATGTTAGCATTAGGCAAAATGATAAATTGTCTGACAAGGTGACTATGACTATATTGTCGTGCATAAATATCGAGTTATTGAATAAGTTCTCTCATTCATTGCCTCTTTTTAAAATATATTCGTGCGGAAATTGACAACAGTTTGTGAACAATTCTACATAGAAATAATATCTCACAAAGACGGCCGCAGTTCGAATGTGGGACTACTGGATCATTATAAGAAATAATATCGTCCAGATGATACTCACGAGCACAATCTGATTTAACAAGAAAAGCATTGCGCTGCAGCAATAATGGACTTCGGCCCACAAAGCCACAGCTGTTAAGCCCGAAGGCCTGCAGGTTACGATATAAAGCGTGGAAAGTTCAACAAATCATATAGGTCTTTATTATTGACTTCCTAGGCTAGGGCCAATATCTCACTTTCAGATGGCTCCTCAGTGGTTTTCCGTGGGCTGAGTGGATCTCGAACTAGTCATTAGAACTCGTTAAAAATCACTGAGCAGACCGGGAATCGAACCAGGGGCCTCCGGGTGAGAAGCTGCCTCGATACCCCTAGACCGTGGAGCTATCAATAATAATAATAATAATAATAATAATAATAATAATAATAATAATAATAATAATAATAATAATAATAATAAGAATACGTTGTAACGTGCTTTCATTGTCTTTTGGTTATCAGGAACCTTGGATTTCCGCAAGTAAATGTGAAAAGAATTTCTTCGACATCATACTTTAGAGGAGTGACAACCGAGTGGCATAGTCACAGATATCTCACAAAGACGGCCGCACTCCTAATGTGGGGCTTTCAATTTTAACTGCAAGTATTTTTTTTTTTGCTAGGGGCTTTACGTCGCACCGACACAGATAGGTCTTATGGCGACGATGGGATAGGAAAGACCTAGGAGTTGGAAGGAAGCGGCCGTGGCCTTAATTAAGGTACAGCCCCAGCATTTGCCTGGTCTGAAAATGGGAAAGCACGGAAAACCATCTTCAGGGCTGCCGATAGTGGGATTCGAACCTACTATCTCCCGGATGCAAGCTCACAGCCGCACGCCTCTACGCGCACGGCCAACTTGCCCGGTACTGCACGTAAAAAAAACTATGAATACGATAATGGCAGGCATGTACAACTAAAAGCTCATGAGGTATGGCTGTTTATATTATCAACTGGAATTAAAGGTGATGTCTGTACCTCCTTCATGGCCAATGTAAGATTCCTTCATTGATAACGTCATGCGCGATTCCCAAAAAAAATACTCTAAAAAAATATGCCATTTAATAGGAGAGAAGCCCTCAAACTTATGAGACAATTTGAGCCGTTTTTCAACAGTGTGCCACGTAGGCTCTAACTCATAGTTCTGGCATAACTTTGGAATGTCGCTAACTCGTTCCATGTTAATAGCGACATCCCTATTACTTCCCATACTTTATGGAAACAGATTGTACATCGAATGTGCGTTAATTTTTGATCGTAAATTCCCAGAGCTCCCTCAGTAACAAGACAGCGAGAAAGGAAGAGGGGAGTTTAACATATCACAATGAAACTCATATTTTAAGGGGTCGTAGTAAGAGTGCAAAGGAGAGGGCGTACAAGTCTCTGGTAAAACCTCAATTAGAGTATGGTTCCTGTGTATGGGACCCTCACTAGGACTACATGATATGAGATCTGGAATAACGTCAAAGAAAAACAACACGATTTGTTCTGGTGATTTCCGGCAAAGGTTACGAAAAGAGGATGGATGGATGGATGGATGGATGGATGGATGGATGGATGGATGGATGGATGGATGGATGGATGGATGGATGGATGGATGGATGGATGGATGGATGGATGGATGGATGGATGGATGGATGGATGGATGGATGGATGGATGGATGGATGGATGGATGGATGGATGGATGGATGGATGGATGGATGGATGGATGGATGGATGGATGGATGGATGGATGGATGGATGGATGGATGGATGGATGGATGGATGGATGGATGGATGGATGGATGGATGGATGGATGGATGGATGGATGGATGGATGGATGGATGGATGGATGGATGGATGGATGGATGGATGGATGGATGGATGGATGGATGGATGGATGGATGGATGGATGGATGGATGGATGGATGGATGGATGGATGGATGGATGGATGGATGGATGGATGGATGGATGGATGGATGGATGGATGGATGGATGGATGGATGGATGGATGGATGGATGGATGGATGGATGGATGGATGGATGGATGGATGGATGGATGGATGGATGGATGGATGGATGGATGGATGGATGGATGGATGGATGGATGGATGGATGGATGGATGGATGGATGGATGGATGGATGGATGGATGGATGGATGGATGGATGGATGGATGGATGGATGGATGGATGGATGGATGGATGGATGGATGGATGGATGGATGGATGGATGGATGGATGGATGGATGGATGGATGGATGGATGGATGGATGGATGGATGGATGGATGGATGGATGGATGGATGGATGGATGGATGGATGGATGGATGGATGGATGGATGGATGGATGGATGGATGGATGGATGGATGGATGGATGGATGGATGGATGGATGGATGGATGGATGGATGGATGGATGGATGGATGGATGGATGGATGGATGGATGGATGGATGGATGGATGGATGGATGGATGGATGGATGGATGGATGGATGGATGGATGGATGGATGGATGGATGGATGGATGGATGGATGGATGGATGGATGGATGGATGGATGGATGGATGGATGGATGGATGGATGGATGGATGGATGGATGGATGGATGGATGGATGGATGGATGGATGGATGGATGGATGGATGGATGGATGGATGGATGGATGGATGGATGGATGGATGGATGGATGGATGGATGGATGGATGGATGGATGGATGGATGGATGGATGGATGGATGGATGGATGGATGGATGGATGGATGGATGGATGGATGGATGGATGGATGGATGGATGGATGGATGGATGGATGGATGGATGGATGGATGGATGGATGGATGGATGGATGGATGGATGGATGGATGGATGGATGGATGGATGGATGGATGGATGGATGGATGGATGGATGGATGGATGGATGGATGGATGGATGGATGGATGGATGGATGGATGGATGGATGGATGGATGGATGGATGGATGGATGGATGGATGGATGGATGGATGGATGGATGGATGGATGGATGGATGGATGGATGGATGGATGGATGGATGGATGGATGGATGGATGGATGGATGGATGGATGGATGGATGGATGGATGGATGGATGGATGGATGGATGGATGGATGGATGGATGGATGGATGGATGGATGGATGGATGGATGGATGGATGGATGGATGGATGGATGGATGGATGGATGGATGGATGGATGGATGGATGGATGGATGGATGGATGGATGGATGGATGGATGGATGGATGGATGGATGGATGGATGGATGGATGGATGGATGGATGGATGGATGGATGGATGGATGGATGGATGGATGGATGGATGGATGGATGGATGGATGGATGGATGGATGGATGGATGGATGGATGGATGGATGGATGGATGGATGGATGGATGGATGGATGGATGGATGGATGGATGGATGGATGGATGGATGGATGGATGGATGGATGGATGGATGGATGGATGGATGGATGGATGGATGGATGGATGGATGGATGGATGGATGGATGGATGGATGGATGGATGGATGGATGGATGGATGGATGGATGGATGGATGGATGGATGGATGGATGGATGGATGGATGGATGGATGGATGGATGGATGGATGGATGGATGGATGGATGGATGGATGGATGGATGGATGGATGGATGGATGGATGGATGGATGGATGGATGGATGGATGGATGGATGGATGGATGGATGGATGGATGGATGGATGGATGGATGGATGGATGGATGGATGGATGGATGGATGGATGGATGGATGGATGGATGGATGGATGGATGGATGGATGGATGGATGGATGGATGGATGGATGGATGGATGGATGGATGGATGGATGGATGGATGGATGGATGGATGGATGGATGGATGGATGGATGGATGGATGGATGGATGGATGGATGGATGGATGGATGGATGGATGGATGGATGGATGGATGGATGGATGGATGGATGGATGGATGGATGGATGGATGGATGGATGGATGGATGGATGGATGGATGGATGGATGGATGGATGGATGGATGGATGGATGGATGGATGGATGGATGGATGGATGGATGGATGGATGGATGGATGGATGGATGGATGGATGGATGGATGGATGGATGGATGGATGGATGGATGGATGGATGGATGGATGGATGGATGGATGGATGGATGGATGGATGGATGGATGGATGGATGGATGGATGGATGGATGGATGGATGGATGGATGGATGGATGGATGGATGGATGGATGGATGGATGGATGGATGGATGGATGGATGGATGGATGGATGGATGGATGGATGGATGGATGGATGGATGGATGGATGGATGGATGGATGGATGGATGGATGGATGGATGGATGGATGGATGGATGGATGGATGGATGGATGGATGGATGGATGGATGGATGGATGGATGGATGGATGGATGGATGGATGGATGGATGGATGGATGGATGGATGGATGGATGGATGGATGGATGGATGGATGGATGGATGGATGGATGGATGGATGGATGGATGGATGGATGGATGGATGGATGGATGGATGGATGGATGGATGGATGGATGGATGGATGGATGGATGGATGGATGGATGGATGGATGGATGGATGGATGGATGGATGGATGGATGGATGGATGGATGGATGGATGGATGGATGGATGGATGGATGGATGGATGGATGGATGGATGGATGGATGGATGGATGGATGGATGGATGGATGGATGGATGGATGGATGGATGGATGGATGGATGGATGGATGGATGGATGGATGGATGGATGGATGGATGGATGGATGGATGGATGGATGGATGGATGGATGGATGGATGGATGGATGGATGGATGGATGGATGGATGGATGGATGGATGGATGGATGGATGGATGGATGGATGGATGGATGGATGGATGGATGGATGGATGGATGGATGGATGGATGGATGGATGGATGGATGGATGGATGGATGGATGGATGGATGGATGGATGGATGGATGGATGGATGGATGGATGGATGGATGGATGGATGGATGGATGGATGGATGGATGGATGGATGGATGGATGGATGGATGGATGGATGGATGGATGGATGGATGGATGGATGGATGGATGGATGGCCTAAGTGACGATGATTAGATACAGAGACAATTACTACTATGTCAACACAATAAGACCAGGATGCACACTGTAACTGTAGAAGTATAGAAGGTTTCAATTCATTCAGATTTGCTTCCAGAGTGAGCCTGAAATGCATACGATCTGTAATGAAAATATAATATGTACTTAACTACGTCAGTGTGTGTGCAAGTGGACTAAAATATTTCAGAAGGAAGTGAGGCTATAAAACGTAAAATAATTCCTGAAGCCCACTCTGAAAAACAAAATATTTAAAGGACCTAGTGACCTTTCCGATAGATCCTATGGAAAGCATAGAAATACAGTTCCAACTTGGAGGCATGTGGTTTCCTATCTCATTGACATTTCCTCCTGAAACACTTATAATCCACAATATTTCACCAACTGAAGTTTTGAAAATATATCGTGAAAATTATGCCTTCATAAGTTTCCGGCAGTATTTGATGATTTCCCAGTGAATGACTCACATCGGATCATACTGTACATCAAGAGAGAATCTATTCCGAAGTTACTTGTGGCGAGACATTTCACGTAACTTTCCATTACATCGTTCCATGATTTCATCAACACCACAGTTAGCTGTGCCATTTAAGACATGCAGTATACAGCAATTTCCATGGAATTACTCAAAAGTTAGACTGCTTCCATGGTATCACAATATTATCAACAATTACCAAAGACCAATGATGATTTGTATATAACGTCACGATTTCCTTATTCGTAACTTACATGTTATGTCTGGATTGTTGCCTTGTATAGCTCAAAAACGTGGTCTATTGGTGCGTGCGATAAGAAATGTATGGAGGCGTTTGAGATGTGGTGCTAGAGGAGGATGGATAGGATCTCATGGACAGAAAAACTCACAAATGAAGAAATTCTTAGCAGAGCAATAAGAAAGATGGATCGATTAATTGGTCATCTCTACAGGCGCAATAGTTGTCTAGTTAATGTCATGGAAGGAATGATTCGCGGTAAGAGAACAAAAGGAAAACCTAGACTGCAATGGACTACTGTAGACAGATCAGAGAAGATGTAAGAGTAGGCTCGTTTGAGGAAAAAATAAAAATAATGTCATTTGCTTTAAGTCTCACTAACTACTTTTAGGGTTTTCGGAGACGCCGAGGTGCCGGAATTTAGTCCCGCAGGAGTTCTTTTACGTGCCAGTAAATCTACCGACACGAGGCTGACGTATTTGAGTACCTTCAAATGCCACCGGACTGAGCCAGGATCGAACCTGCCACGTTGGGGACAGAAGGCCAGCGCCTCAACCGGCTGAGCCACTCAGCCGGGCTTGAGGAAAAGAAGAGATTAAGAGATTACAGAGAGGCGCGAAGAAGAAGAATTGCTGCCAACTAAACTCTGATTGCGAATTAAGAAGAGGATGTCTTTATTCGTGTTGAGTGTATGTTCAGTCGTCAGCCCTAAGGCTGGTTGGACTCACAACAGCTCCGCCATCAGCTATCATAGATGGCCTAGGCATCACCGAAGAGTCGAACTAGGGAAATGAGGAGTGAGGTAGTTTCCCGTTCGTGTTGAATATTATTGATTTTCATTACAGAATGAGACACCAATTTAAATATTACATTACCTCCGTTTACACACAAATCAAGCCAAAAATAACCCCATGGCACAACAGCCCCGAAGGGCCATAGCCTACCAAGCGACCACTGCTTAGCCCGAAGGCCTGCAGATTACGAGGTGCCGTGTGGTCAGCACGATGAATCCTCACGACCGTTTTTCTTGGCTTTCCAAATCGGGGCCGCTATCTCACCGTCAGGTAGCTCCTCAATTGCAATCACGTAGGCTAAGTAGACCTCGTATCAGCCCTCAGGTCAAGATAAAAATCCCTGACCAGGCCGGAAATCGAGCCCGCGGCCTCCGGCTAGAAGGCAGGTACGCTACCCCTACACCGCCGTGCCGGCCCGCTTACACACAGCAAGTTCTTATTTTCTATTTATTCTATCTAAAGCCCATTTTGTTGTTCTGCTACCACTTTGCGTTAGAGCTTCTGGTCCTAGAATATTAGTGTCTTCAGCCATCTACGTGTCCATCACTGGTGACCTTGATCAACTCGGAAGACACCATCATCCTCATCAGCGAGCTAATGTCTGTGATAATGAGAACCACTCTATCAGAACTAGGGGTACAACCTTGCCATTGTTGCCTTAATTTGTGAATCATTCTGCAAATCTTCACACCCTAACTCTGAGGAATCATTTCAAAAGCTCTCTGTTCACATCATGAAGGAAATTCTTGTATTAATAATCTATTTTCCACACTGAACTACAGTATCGTCCAACTGACTCCTTGTGGCAACCACGAGGTCCCTAGTTGAGTCTAACATTGGTTCCTCTTACTTGTGTCAAACTCCTCGATTTCGTCCTTTGTTAATTGTTGTTTTCTTCTGACCCCTACGTTATTACATTTGGGAGGCTTAAGGATTTCATTTATTTTACCGATATTGGCATTCCTAGTAGAGTTTGACTTCTATGAGTATTTCCCCTGATTTGTGTTAAGGGAGACTGTTTGCCCAGTAGCACTTTCTCTTAACTCCTTCGGCCGGTTCAGCGGTATATGAATATTCAGCTTTGTGCAAAATTCAGAGCTTCAATTCTCGTAAATTATTGTGCGTAAATGTTTACGTTATTTTACTTAACAAATTATTTCCTACATCTGTAGACTATTTCAGAAAATATGAAAAAGTGCCACGTCCTTTCTAAGAATCTACCGAAGTTTACCTTGCTATCTTCGAATTCCCGACGTATCAGGTTTCTAATCTTACGATACTTCTCCTTTACACAGTTATGGCGGAAAAACAAAGGCAATGTGTCAGTCTAAGGTAAAATGTTACGCTTTTTAGGAACCTGAAAACGTACATATTAAGGATATCTTGCGCCAGGTTTATAACTTGGTCACTCTCTTCATCAGGAATGCAGCAATGAAGAACTTCAAGGTAGGAGTAGGAAAAGTGACTTCCAGAAGTTCAAGGTTATTAGTCGGGATGTCACGATGATTATGAGAAGAAAAAATGGAAAAAAATTATTTTCACACCATGCCACAATGTCCTGTTGATTAGTGTACAGTGATGTGAAATACTGACAAGAGAGAGTGAGCTAGTGGAAATTAAAATTCCGAAGTGAATCACCACCGCTCGTTCACTGTTCATAATAATAATTATTATAATAAAAATATTGACTACAAAGCAAGTTAACCAATGATACAGGCTTAAAGAACAGGCCAGCATATCTCTTTAGAGAAAACGCAATTCATAATTAACATGAAGCCAGCACCAAGAGAGCTAAAAGTAAACCAGTGGAAAATCAAACGGACAAACAAGTTTAAATATCTTGGTGAGTGGATAGAGCAAAAATGTCTCTGAAAGAGAAGCTTTCACGTCGGGCACAAATAAAATGGAATTAGCATATCAACAAGCCAAAAATTTTACAACAAGATGTCCATATCCTTGAACGCAAAACTCAGAGAGTATTGCACTGTCACAAGAGCAGAGGCTTTCTATGAAGCGGAACGCTTTGATGAGAACAAGAAAGGCCTGATAGAAAAATAGTAAATTAAAGAAAGAAGGAAAGAAAGAAATATCTTGAGGAAAATTCTTTGTCCAATTAAAGACAAAGGTGAATAGACTATGCACGTCGGAATAACCTTGAGCTGCATACTCATGTCCAGAAGATTACTGATGTCATGCGAAAAAGGAGAATATTGCATTTTATGGCGACTTGCTAAGAATGAAACACACCCGATTATCAAACCGGATCTTTACGTATTTTAAAGATTAGAAGATCCAGCCAAATTGGTTCAAGGAGGTGAAAGAGGACACATAATTTAATTTCGTGTGGATATTTCTAGCCGGGTGCATCTGCCATGTGTAGTAACTGCGTGTTATTGTGGTGGAGGATAGTGTTATGTGTGGTTTGTGAGATGCAGGGATGGTGGGGACAGCACAAACACCCAGCCCCCGTGCCATTGGAATTAACCAAAAGAAGGTTATAATCCCCGACCCGGTCGGGAATCGAACCCGGGTCTCTCTGAACCGAAGGCCAGTAGCTGACCATTCAGCCAACAAGTCGGACGGGATCACTTATGAAGATAATATACAAGAACACAACCCACTCAGGAGGAAACTAAAAGGCCTCCAGGGTTTTCAGGAAAGGCCAATGTTGAAAACGGGGAAGACGAGGAAGGAGGAAAGGAAAGAGCAACATCAGCAACAAATGAAGGATTATTGGGCAAAGATCAAAGCCCAGACAAGACAGGTGAAATAACGTGGTCCTTACCGGGCAGGTACCAACAAAGATATGCCATTGACCTTACGTCCCACTAACCACTTTTACAGTTAAGCAACATTGGGCGTGGTCAGTACTTGGGTGGGTGACCGCTTAGGAACACCACATGCCGTTGGCTCAATTCCCTTTTGTCCGGCGCCGCGGTGTAGGGGGAAACGCGTCCGCATGTCACCCGGCGGCCCCGGGTAACAATTGGTGCAAGGTGATTGCTAGTGTTAAAATGATTAGCTAAAGGGTTTTTATTTCTAAATGATTAATATCCCTGGCCTGGGGACTGGGTGTTTGTGTCGTCCTTAACGTTCCTTTACTCACATTCAACACTTTACACTTCCGCCATTTACAAAATACACACAGGTTCCTCACATATGGTGCAAGTAGGGGAAAAAGATCTTTCTAGTTCGACGCCCCGAACAAATAGCATTTAAAATATTTTTAAAACTACTTTTACGGTTTTCGGAGTCGCCGAAGTAACGGAATTTTGTCCCGCAGGAGTTCTTTGGTCCGCCTCTATGGTGTAGTGGTTAGTGTGATTAGCTGCCACCCACGGAGGCCCGGGTTCGATTCCCGGCTCTGCCACGAAATTTGAAAAGTGGTACCAGGGCTGGAACGGGGTCCACTCAGCCGCGGGAGCTCAACTGAGTAGAGTTGGGTTCGATTCCCACCTCAGTCATCCTGGAAGTGGTTTTCTGTGGTTTCCCACTTTTCCTCCAGGGAAATACCGGGATGGTACCTAACTTAAGGCCACGGCCGCTTCCTTCCCTCTTCCTTGTCTATCCCTTTTATACTTCCCATCCCCCCACAAGGCCCCTATTCAGCATAGCAGGTGAGGCCACCTGAGCGAGGCACTGGTCATCCTCCCCAGTTGTATCCCCCGACCCAATGTCTCACGCTCCAGGACACTGCCCTTGAGGCGGTAGAGGTGGGATCCCTCGCTGAGCCCGAGGGAGAAATCGACCCTGAAGGATAAACAGATAAAAAAGAAGAAGAATACAATAAATCAAATGAGTCACTACTGATCTGCATTTAGGGCAGTCGCCCAGATGACTGATACCCTATCTGTTGTTTTCCTAGCCTTTTGTTAAATGATTGCAAAGAAATACCTTAAAGATTATCTTTTCACCACAAACAATAGATCCATTGTTATCTATGGCACTACAAGATGAACAGCCAAGAAGAATTGATTTTAAAATAACTGGATACCATAGAAAGAAAATTAATCTAGAAGGTAATAGCACCATTGGAAAACAAATTGAATTTGGAGACAAAGGACAAATTAAGAAATGTACATGAATGCGATAGGAGTTACAGTCAGTCTGAATAGGTGCACATGGATTCAGTAACCTGGTCATGCCCCACGAATGCCACGAATGTCAACTTGAAGGGTAGTATTGGAAGGTTGTTTTCCGTGGTTTGCCATTTTCACACCAGGCACGTGCTGGAGCTGTACCTTAATTAGGGCCATCGTTGCCATACGACCTATCTCTGACGTAAAGCAAATATTATAAACAAAATAATAACTACTTCTGCGGCTTTCGGAGGCATCAACTTGAACATCTCAATTAACAATTATAGAGTAAGCGGGTCTTCCTTTATACGACAGTCCAATTGGAATGAGAATATTAATGCTCTCTGCTAGAGAAATGTACAATTAATATTGAGATAGCAGTGAACCTGTGGAAAGTGAAAAAATTGGTGTTTAAAGAGAGTGCCTTCCTGTAGTTTTTCTTTGTATTAAATAGTGACACCGCAAATTCGTAATGTTTTCGGTAAAAACTGAGGCTGATAACATCCGCTTGTGGTTTTCGGTTGTGTGGTCTCTAGCCCTACGGCTAACGAGCACCCTTTGAGCACTTTGTGGCACATTCAATGGACTGGAATCTCTTGATGTTTACGTGAGCTCTGAATACCACATGTAACGTTTGAACGCATGTTAGTGACCACCAGCCTTTGGGAAGAATATTTCACAATAATTCATTACCGAGGATACCAACAGCAGAAGTGCCGACTTTTAGGACACTGAGGTTCCTAATTTTTACTCTAATAATCATAATAATAATAATAATCTATATATTAAAAGAGTTTACTAAAATCAGCATTGGAGCCTCCATGGCTCAGGCGGCAGCGCGCCGATCTCACCACTGGGTTCCGTTGTTCAAATCCCGGTCACTCTATGTGAGATTTGTGCTGGACAAAGCGGAGGCGGGACAGGTTTTTCTCCAGGTACTCCCGTTTTCCCTGTCATAATTCATTCCAGCAACACTCTCCAATATCATTTCATTTCATCTGTCATTCATTAATCATTGCCCCAGAGGAATGAGACAGGCTTCGGTAGCCGGCACAATTCCTATCCCCGTCGCTAGATGGAGACTTCATTCATTCCATTCCCGACCCGGTCGAATGACTGGAAACAGGCCGTGGATTTTCACTAAAATCAGCTTTGGCAAATCCTTGAGTCCTTTCTACCGGACCGATTTGCTACCTTTTTTGTTTTATTCCCTCCAAAATAGGTTTCTACTTTCAGCCAACATTGAGTAATCATAAAATCAAATCATTTAATGAGAACTCCAATAATTGCAAGCGAAGGCTTACCCTAACCTGCAATACATTCTGTATTTAGCAGGTTCTAAGCGAGTAAATATTCCGATTATATGTGATTTCCATCCTTAGTAATGGTCTTGCAGGCAGCCTTGTTCGGTTACTACCTATCAAGCCAGAGGGTATACACTTCCTCTGATTACGGAAGAATATTATTCCCTGGTAGATACTCTTTGATTCTCTAACCATTCCCAGCTTCCAAGTATATTCAACACATGGCAGAACGTTCCTAATAACTTACATACTACGAAGAGAATTAGTCTACGTACAAACAGCCCCCATCACGACATACGCCTTAAGCATTATCTGGGAATACCTATCGAGGGATAACCTAGCTACACTAGAAAGAGTAAAGGCCATGTATATTAAAAAAATGTTCTCTGCCTGGCAAAAAACAAGAAACTGTTCTTCGCGACTAACCTATGAGCTCACAAGATAACCGTTCTTTGCAGAAGAACTGCGATTAAAAATTACAGTTCCTTCTATGACACAAGACCAAGCTCTACACTACGAACTGCAGGATAAAAAAAGCGAATATATGGGTAGATTTTTACCAAACAGACGGCATGATGGCGTCAGAATGGATGAATTCTGACTACTAACTGCGGCATATCAAGATGAGTTATCTGACCAGCACGGCTCCTATAATAATAATAATAATAATAATAATAATAATAATAATAATAATAATAATAATAATAATAATAATAATAATAATAATAATAATAATAATAATATAATACCGGGAGAGTTGGCCGTGCGGTTAGGAGCGTACAGCTGTGAACTCACATGCTGGAGATAGTGGGTCCGAACCCCACTGTCGGCAGCCCTGAAGATGGTTTCCTGTGGTTTCCCATTTTCATACCGGGCAAATGCTGGGGCTGTACTTTAATTAAGACCACGGCCGCTTCCTTCCCATTCCTAGAACTTTCCTGCCCTATCGTCGCCATAAGACCTATATGTATCGGTACGACCTAAGCAACTAGCATAATAATAATAATAGTAATAATAATAATCTTAGTTCGGAGAAGAGTATTTATGAACTACAGTCTCGTATTATAAAGAAAAATATGGCTTGCAAAATATATCAGTTACAAGATTAATGGCGGGAGCCCAGGGAACAATTCCCCAAATTCTTATCACAGTTTTGGACTTCACCAGGTAGAGAAAAACATCTGTTGACGAACATAGCGGTAGCTACCATCCGCGGTTCAATATTAATTTTAAGAAACCATTTGTTCTTTGGCGGCCCTACGATATAGGGGTAGCGTGCCTGCCTCTAAGACCCTAACCTGAATCTGAGGGCTCGTTCGAGGTCCATTCAGCCTACGTCATTACAACTGAGGAGCTATCTGACGGCGAAGAAAGCTAAGAATAACGGCCGAGAGAACTCGTCGTGCTGACCACACGTCACCTCGTAATCTGCAGGCCTTCGGGTTGAGCAGCAGTCGCTTGGTAAACCATCGCCCTTCGGAGCTCTTGCGCTATGGGGTTTCGTTTGGTTTTGTTGTACCAGTAATTCATATCCCATTAAGAATGGCGAACCTTAGCAAGAATGGCCAACCTGCAGTTGTGAAATAAAATTGAAGTTTAAACATGATACTGCAACGGTTTATTCTAAGTTCAGTTAGTACTGGCATTAATTTAACAGTTCTACCTATTGGCTGTGTACTCTCTTGTTGGCCGTGTTAGTGTTTTTCCAGTCCTTCGGGGTTGCTGCGCCATGGGGTTTGGTTTTGGTTTGGATTTATACTGCATACATTATGCTTCTTAGCTCATTTTTTGTATTGTTTGTGAAAGACAAGCAGTGATGGGAAGTTCTATATTCGAAAATAGAAGAATACTTTGTCCTAGTGACAACCCTATAATTACGGAAGTTATAAAATAAAATTCTAATTAATCCCCTTACCCTCCATGGTTGTATTTTCCCTAGGAATTAGCGAGAGATCCAACCTCTACCGCCTCAGGGGTAGTGTCCTTGAGCGTGAGACATTTAGTCGGCGATACAACTGAGAAGAAAGACCAGTACCTCGCCCAGGCTGCCTCTCCTGCTATGCTAAACAGGGGGCTTGCTGAGGGACAGAAAAATTGCAAGGGATAGACAAGGAAGTGTAAAGGAAGCAGCCGCGACCTTAAGACGTAGAAAACCATGGAAAACCACTTCGAAGATGGATGAAGTGGGAATCGGAATCGAACACTTCTATACTTAGTTGACCTCCCGAGGCTGAGTGTATCCCGTTGCAATCCTAGTACTACATTTCAAATTTAGTAGCAGAGCCGGAAAACGAACCCAGGCTTTTTGCCCCATTAAATAAACCTATGTAGTTCTCCTACGTATCATTAACCAAAACTATGCTGCCGTATTTGAGCTCCTTCAAATACCATCGGAATAAGCCAGATCGGAACCTGCCAATTTAGACTCAGAAAGCCAGTGCTGTAGCATCTGATCCACTCACTCCGGAATATGCAGGTGAAATTTTTCTTCTTCGTCTGCCTACCCTCCAGGGTAGGTATTCCCTCGGACTCAGCGAGGGATCCCACCTCTACCGCCTCAAGGGCAGTGTCCTGGAGCTTCAGACTCTGGGTCGGGGCTACAACTAGGGAGGATGACCATTGCCTCCCCCAGGCGGCCTAACCTGCTATGCTGAACAGGGGCCTTGTGGGGGGATAGGAAGTTTGGAAGAGATAGACAAGGAAGAGGGAAGGAAGCGGCCGTGGCCTTAAGTTAGGTAATATCGCGGCATTTGCCTGGAGGAGTAGTGGGAAACCACGGAAAACCACTTCGAGGATGGCTGAGGAGGGAATCGAACCCCCTCTACTCAGTTGACCTCCCGAGACTGAGTGGACTCCGTTCCAGCCCTCGTACCACTTTTCAAATTTCGTGGCAGAGCCGGTAATCGCACCCGGGCCTCCGGAGGTGGCAGATAATCACACTAACCACTACACCACAGACGCGGAGGCAAATGAAATTACAAAAGAAAATTGCAATATTTCATGAAAGCCCATTCAGTGTGGATGCCTAAGTAAACGGTAGTTGTTAAACGATATTAGACTTCATAGTCTGGGCACGCGAATTAGATTAAAAATTACCGAGCAATTCGGCCGTGTGGTTAGTGTCGCGTATTTGTGAGCTTGTATTCAGGAGGTAGTAAGTTTGAACCCCACTGTCGGCAGCCCTGGGGTTCTTTCCCTGGTTTCCCATTTTCATGCCAGGCCACTTCCTTCCCACTCCTAGCCCTTTCCTATCCCATCTTCGCCATTAGACCTATCTGTGTCGGTGCGACGTAAACACGTAATTAAAATGAGTTTTCATGTCCTAATAATTGTTGCGGTAGTCAAAGCGAACAACATAATAACGCATAAAATGAAACTGTATTGCAGGGACCGGGATATAGCAGCGTGGAGTTATGGAAACTACAATAGAAGACTCAAAAAGTACCTCAACACGTGTAGAAAGTTTTATTACAGTGGAACATGGAGTCTATTACACCATCAAAGTAAGCCCCTTGAGCAATGACACATTTCTGCTATCATCCCTAACTTATATATTTTCTAAACAGTGCTGCAAGCCATCTTTGGTCACTTTGTACAGAGAGATCATCGCATTTGTCATCAACTCTTTTGGTGACGTAAATTTTAACCCCCTTGACAAACCAGTAGTAACCTGCAGGAGCAATATCTGCCGAATATGGTGGATGAGGAAGGCAAGCTATGTTATAGCAAGTTCCTGTGACGGAAAGCCCAATTATTTACCCTCGAATGAAACGGTTCTATGTTCCACAGCATGGCAACATCCTGTACATCTCCTTCCAGACATTTCGACCTTGATGAATGAATCTGAAACGTACCATTTCCTGCAATGGCTGTACTCCATGCAGGCATGGCAGGGAAGTTGCCTATAAAGGAAGGCGGAGTCAGGGGAAGATCTGTAACTTTCTCACTTGAGTGTTTCAAGAGAACCCATCTGCATCCCTATGAGAAGTGAAGGCTAAATGTTTCCATCATCCGAGACTTCGGTAGTAAGTAGAAATTGGCCGGTTCTAATTTCTAGAGTAGGCTGAGTGAACACCCGAATCATATACGATATGTCTATTCAAAAGTAGAAAGCAGGCTTCTAAATGTTTCCTAATAGGGATTCGAACCCATAGTTCGAAGAACACGAAGGGTTCCTGTTTGAGAATTAAGTATCTGAGTTCAACATTAATAGATAAAGAGTATTACCTGGAGAATTTTAGATAGCATCGAATGAAGTATAAGGGAAATTTGACTTAATTCCGTTGCTATGTGAATTGGATCTCGAGTACCAACATAGAGAACCACAGAAGGAGCAAGTTCACTGTAGTATTAAATAATTTACCCAGGAATTAATGACTCTAGGTTTATGAATGTCACGACCGCATTTTTATCTAAATTAATTTTCAGCCTATTAGGTCGTGTTCCGTATATATAGTACACGTTGAAGAGATGTTAGTACTGGTGTCCGGTTGGCCGTTTTTGTTCTGTACTTGGCATCTCTTCAACATGTGCTATTTATACGGAATACGACCTAATAAGTCGAAACTACTACTACTATCACGTTTTCATTTCTCCCCTGAAGGGGGAGGTGGGCCTCTTAGACGGTGACACCGTCTCTCAGCCGGGATATTTGTTACGGTGAAGGAGATGTTCGTAGAAGTTGAGGGGGTGTGCCCGTGGCATATACTAGGAACTGTTCCGGCATTCGCCTTAGTGCAGGAGAATGGAAAACAACAGAAAACCAGTCGACGGTTGGGGCCAGCCGTGATGTCTAGCCCTGTCCCGTCTCCCGAATGCAGTGGCGTAGAGCCACGGTAGAACCGTGACCACCCCTGTTCTGCTCGGATGACTGGTCGGAGTGCAGAGCTGCTGGACCGCGAACCAGCCGTGGCCACTCTGCATCCACAGACGTAGCCTGAAAGGGTAGGAAAATACAGCCATCAAGCCGGAGGGCGTAGTTGGGAAAATGTATATATTTGACGGTTCGAACCTCGGGCCGGGGAGCACGCACACCAATCAACTAAATGACTGAGTGCTCTGCTTGTGTCACGAGCTAGATATCAATCTAATCGAACTGTATCAATCAGTTTTATGGAAGTAATTGAATGGATTTCTGTAAACAGATAAATTACAGTACGCAATTCCCCATGAATCATTAAATTGATTGCACCGTAATCGCCTGCAGCTTTTAAACTAGCACCTTTCTTATTTCACACTGATAATCTGACGTTGGAAAATGCTCCAATTATCTAGAGAGCAAATCACGTACAAAATTAGCAATTAACGGTCAGCCATGAATTACATATGATTACGACATAGATATATTACAGACAGTACGTTTTAACCACAAATACGGGATGTAATTTCCTACATGTTTTTTTAATAATTTCTTCTCTCCTTCGCCGGAACAACGTTTTTCTTCATATTTACAATTTTATTTCTCCTTATCTCCTTACTTTATTATATCTATCGAAAGAGGTGATTAAAAGTTGTATCCAATAAACGCTCTCAACTTGGGAACGTGGATTGGTGACTCTAGGTTCCCTGGCTTATTCTGGAACTGTTTTCACTTATATGTGTCACGCTCATTACTTCTAACTTAACGTAGTCAACTCTACTTCTTCTTCTCTTCCGTTCTCGACTGCTGAGGGAAGAGCCACGTTCAAGATATTCTAGGCCGTACTCGGGACTCAAACATAGTTCCTCAGCTCAAGGATGCGTATGTTTGAGCTTTGTCAGTGGGTTTACCTTGAGGAATCTAGATTCAATACCTGACGTCATTCTGTGTAAATACAGTTCCCATGCCTCTTGAAATTGAATTCATTGTGCATTGTGAATGGACAAACCCTCACTTCCTAACAAGAGCTTCCAAGTTGTCCACATCCATCACGAACACAAGTATCGTTCACGAGTAACTTTTATCTGTACGCGTTATTTTACAGTTCAGCCTTATTTACGTAATAGCCAAAGCTGTCTCGTCTACTTTGCACTTCCTACCTGAGAAATACCTTCAAATACCTCTCCTCAGTTCTAGCCCTTCAGGCAACCAACTCAATGCTGAAAACATCCTAGGTTTATAAGCTACGAATTTTAGGTAAGTCAAATATAATAAAGTATGAGAATGTATTCTTTACTTATTCCTAAAAATTAGAATCCCTTTCTTAATGATCGTTATCCGGTCGATTACGTTAGCAATTTCCCTTTTTCTACCACTACGAGCGCTAATGTGAGTCAATGCATTGTTTCACTTAAGTATCACTACGAGCGCAAAGGTGAGTCGATGCAGAGTTCCACTTAAGGCGACACTCCGGAGATAAAATCGATATTTTGGTCACTTTCGTGAAAATTTTTAATGACCGAAAATGAAAGGATTCAGTTTCTTTCTTCTTGTCACGAAGATATTCCGCTGAACTCAAACAATTTATCACTGCAATAATGCGTTGCTTGCTGATTGTAATTATACATTTCTTCTTCTTTATCTGTTTACCATCCAGGATCGATTTTTCCCTCGGACTCAGCGAGGGATCCCACCTCTACCGCCTCAAGGACAGTGTCCTGGAGCTTCAGACTCTGAGTCGAGGGATACAACTAGGGAGGATGACCAGTATCTCGCCAAGGCGGCCTCACCTGCTATGCTGAACAGGGATCTTGCGGGGGGATGGGAAGATTCGAAGTGATAGATAACGAAGAGGGAAGGAAGCAGCCGTGGCGTTAAGTTAGGTACAATCCCGGCATTTGCCTGGAGGAGAAGTGGGAAACCACGGAAAACCACTTCCAGGATGGCTGAGGTGGGAATCGAACCGACCTCTACTCAGTTGACCTCCTGAGGCTGAGTGGATGCCGTTCTAGCCCTCGTACCACTTTTCAAATTTCGTGTCAGAGCCGGGAATTGAATCCGGGCCTGCGGGGGTGACAGCTAATCACACTAACCACTACACCACATTTTTCTCCCGTAACATTCTGCCAAAAGTAACAAAATCTGTATGGCATGATACACCCGCTCAAAGCCCCATCAGGGTACAATATGTATCGGAGCTATATTATGAAACCTGCGTATGGAATTTTTGATTGCAGAATATTTTCAAGTAGTAGGGTTTTCTAAGTTCAAAATTTTAGAACGTAAAATTACACACACTTTAGTACGATATATCTTTTTATATAAATTTTGTACAGAGAAATCAATAAGTAGTGCTTTCAAAAGAAGTATTATCTACCTAATTACGAATTTATATGTTAATTAAATTTCACGAAAATGTCGAATTTACGTCGCACCGACACAGATAGGTCTTATGACGAGGATGGGATAGGAAAGGGCTAGGATTGGAAAGAAAGCGATCGTATCCTTCATTAATGTACAGCCTGTGCATTTGCCTGGTGTGAAAATGGGAAACCATGGACAACCATATTCAGGGCTGCCGACAGTGAGACTCAAACCCACTATCTCCCGAATGCAAACCCACAGCTGCGCGATTTTTTCCTCTCCTTGAACAGATTTTGAAAGTTTTGTGTAATCAGAAGTCGACGATAATATTAAGATATAATTTATGGAAACCACCAGTAATTCATAGCGGGCCGCGTGGTGTAGGGGTAGCGCGTCTGCCTCTTACCGGAGGCCCATATTCGATTCCCAGCCAGGCCAGGGATTTTTACCAAGATCTGAGGACTGGTTCGAGGTCAACTCAGCCTACATGATTACAATTGAGGAGCTACCTGACGGTGAGATGGCGGCCCCGGTCTAGAAAGCCAAGAATAATGGCCAAGAGGATTCGTCGTGCTGACCACACGTCACCTCGTAATGTGCAGGCCTTTGGGCTGAGCAGTGGTCGCTTGGTAGGCGATGGCCCTTTGGGCCTATGGGGTTTCGCAGTAAGAGTGGCCAAGCTTAGCAAGAATGGCCAACCTGCGGCTGTGAAAACAAATTAAAATTTAAACAACGATGCTGCAACAGTTTAAACTAAGTTCAGTTAGTATTGGCATGCATTTAACAGTTTAAACTAAGTTCAGTTAGTACTGGCATGCATTTAACAGTTCCACGTATTGGCTGTGTACTATCTGTTTGTTTGTTTTAGCACTCCGGACTGGAACGTATTTTTCATAGCACAAAATCATGCCGAAGGTTAAGAAGGAGACGATTTGTACACATTCAGAAGAATTCAAGATGCAACTTACAGAAACTGATCGCATCATTCTTCCATGTGCCGCCTGAAGAGTAAATAATATCAAATGTGCAGTCAGAAAAATGTTTGCCTTGACCGATGTCTTTGACCCAGACCAAGAACACATGTACGCAGCGTGTATAACACATTAAATGTAACACCATTTCTTATCATTACATGTGAAACAGAGTGTGCTTATGAAATACTGATCTTTGACCAATGCTGGTTTATCTCCACAACTCAAGGTCTAAACATAACTGGCTACTGTGCTCTCCTCATTCATTTTGTGAAGTTGTCTAGATGGCTCCTGATGATTTTAATGAGGCCCACGACCAAACGAATCCATGATTTCTTCTCCTTCTTCTACTTCAGTAGTTAAACCCGTTGTTGCTAATGAGTCTCTTCCATCCCTCGCTACCCTGAGCAGGTGCGTACAGAATTTGAAACTGGCCCGCCTGCCAAATTAAAAATTTGGGCCTCTTCAAATAAAATGGAATAAATATTATGAATTATAATTTAATTAAATATGGTAGAAATCATGCAATATATTCATCTTCTTAATCTGCTTACCCTCCAGGGTCGGTTTTTCCCTCGGACTCATTGAGGGATCCCACCTCCACCGCCTCAAGGGCAGTGTCCTGGAGCTTCAGACTTTGGGTCGGGTAATACAACTGGGGAGAATGACCAGTACCTCGCCCAGGCGGACTCGCCTGCTATGCTGAACAGGGGCCTTGTGGGGGGATGGGAAGATTGGATGGGACGGGCAAGGAAGAGGGAAGGAAGCGGCCGTGGCCTTAAGTTAGGTACCATCCCGGCATTTGCCTGGACGAGAAGTGGGAAACCACAGAAAACCACTTCTAGGATGGCTGAGGTGGGAATCGAACCCACCTCTACTCAGTTGACCTCCCGAGGCTGAGTGGACCCCGTTCCAGCCCTCGTACCACTTTTCAAATTTCGTGGCAAAGCCGGGAATCGAACCCGGACCTATGAGGGTGGCAGCTAATCACACTAACCACTACACCACAGAGGTGGACGTAATGTATTGCCAAATTATATAAAGAAATTGATTTCCTTTTTCGTTGTAAGATTATTTTAAAACATTTTTTGACTGTCTCCGTGGTTTCAGAGCAAAGCCGGTGAACTGCCAACCATACACCACTTAGTTGTTCGTACTTAAAATTGGTTTAATTTTATAGTAACTACAGAACTATAGGCCTTCCCTTCAACCGATATCGAAGTCTCAGTTATAATAAGTTATTCAGTTAAAACACGAGGGGCTGCCTAGCCGTGGCGGTAAAGGCGTGCTCGGTTCGCCCGGAAAGACGTGGGTTCGAATCTCCGTCAGGAAATCGTGAAATTTAAAAAACGAGATTTCCACATCCGGGGGCGCATATGGCCCTGAGGTTCACTCAGCCTACACCAATAATGAGTACAAGGTTAATCCCTGGGGGCAAAGGCAGCCGGGCGTAGAGCTAACCACTCCACCCCCATCACGTGCCGAGGTTACGAATGGTGGAAGCCTTTACCTTCCACCCCTCCAAGGGCCTTCATGGCCTGTACGGAGATGACTTTGCTTTTGCTAGTTACAACACAGAAAATTATAGCCCTACGAACAACATGAAATCAAAAACTGTTCAAAAACGTTTGAATAATGTGATATCGCACAACTGAAAAGCTTATTATTAGTCTACCTTCGCGCAAAACATAGTTCGTTCGAAACTGACCTGACTGATTCTTACTAAACATACTTCTTAATGAAGTTATACGTCATATTCTAACTAAAATATATTTTGATATCAATTTTCATTGTTGCCATTATTTTGAAATAATTTGGTACAGATCTTCCGTGATGAGCGTGATGTGAGAGACGGCGAGAGCAAGAATTGTTTACAGTTGTGCTGTGGTAATTCCTCTACGCAAAAATTGTAAAACAAACAATTTCGACTGATTCTAAAAAATCGCCCTGACCATTTCCGTGCAGACTGACTTTAGGTTGGATATATATTATTTTTACCTTTTACGTGGAATCTGCGGGGCCCTTTAAAGGCTCGGACCCGCCTGCCCTGCAGGTCCTGCTGGACCACGGTAGCTAAGTGCTGGCCCTTATCATGACGAATAAAAGAACAAGTGTGAGAACTCCTCGAGTTCAAGCGCGCCCCGGCAGGCAGCACTAGAGTGGGCAAGCTCCACAGTACCGATCAGCTGGTCTTACGACTGATGCCAGAGCAAACGTATTACTCCGTAACTGATAAGTATATACACCGTCTTTTAAAAAAACAATGAGAGGCTACAATTAAAATACCACGGCAGAGTACAACGGAAAAAATCATACATGGAAATAAAAGCTACGGCCTTTATCACGTGTTGCGGAATATCCAGGTTCTGGAGTGTAGATATACAGATAAATAGCACATAACTCCCAGCATATTAAAACAAACACTCATGAACTTTTTGTTTTGCTAGGGGCTTTACGTCGCACCGACACAGATATGTCTTATGGCGACAATGGGATAGGAAAGGCCTAGGAGTTGGAAGGAATCGGCCGTGGCCTTAATTAAGGTACAGCCCCAGCATTTGCCTGGTGTGAAAATGGGAAACCACGGAAAACCATCTTCAGGGCTGCCGATAGTGGGATTCGAACCTACTATCTCCCGGATACAAGCTCACAGCCGCACGCCTCTACGCGCACGGCCAACTCGCCCGGTATGAACTATTTTAAGGTAATAGTCTACTTACTAAAGAGCCTCCGTGGCTCAGGCGGCAGCGTACTGGCCTCTCACCGCTGGGTTCCGTGGT
The DNA here is from genome assembly GCF_040414725.1 of Anabrus simplex. NCBI lineage: Eukaryota > Metazoa > Arthropoda > Insecta > Orthoptera > Tettigoniidae > Anabrus > Anabrus simplex. Next base: position 311,025,746 of record NC_090270.1, read on the forward strand.
TCAAATCCCGGTCACTCCATGTGAGATTTGTGCTGGACAAAGCGGAGGCGGGACAGGTTTTTCTCCGGGTACTCCCGTTTTCCCTGTCATATTTCATTCCAGCAACACTCTACAATACCATTTCATTTCATCTGTCATTCATTAATCATCGCCCCCAGAGGAGTGCGACAGGCTTCCGCAGCCGGCACAATCCCTACCCTCGCCGCTAGATAGGGGCTTCATTCATTCCATCCCTGACCCGGTCGAATGACTGGAAACAGGCTGTGGATTTTCATTTTTCACTCTACTTAGTAACTCAATTTATCGCTTACGGGACTTTCGAAAGCTTGCGTGAAGATTTGGCGGATGTTCGAAATTGTAAATCTCGCCGGATTTCCTTCGTTCTGAAGAAAAATCTGCACTTTAGATAATAATAATCATTTTTAGACTCCTTTAGAGCGATAATATTGTTTTTTCGGCATCAGAAAGTACACTAAAATGACTCAAATGTTTATCGACATTAGACTGATGTTTTAATTCCTCATTCGCTTCTGCGCTCCCGTCGTCTTCTTTTCCTGATGGTTTCTACGTTCTTTTCCTGTTGGGAAAATCACGGGACTTAATCTCACTTAAAAGGTATTTCGGAAATTTAGGGAAAATATGAAGTACTGCCCCTGGACGTAATTTCCATCTCACAGGAGATATATCCACATTTTCATCATTCAGTACAAAATTATTAGATTTTACTATCAAATCTTCAGAGAAATGAACATGACAAATTTTGCTATTACGGGCCAATTCAGTATACTTCCGTGGAATAGCCTGGCCCATTTTTCAAATTGATTTCTATCCTTCGGTGGTGAAAAAAGTAGCATATCATCAACTACTCTAGCATAGCCTGACTTACAGCCAGGCACAAAACAGTACGGCATGCTGAACTATTAAATTAATCAAGTCACATAAAATACAGGCTTCAAGTACACAACGCACAATGAACTGAGTTGAGGAACTGAAAGCAAAGAAAATTCAACTTATTCACTGAAATATCTCGCGCAGTAAAGTCCCTCGCACTTTTCTATTCCCGACTTGCAGGAACTACTAGAACACGTGTTGGATATAATCGCTTGCAGTGCTTGCAGTGGCGGAACCACAAACTACCATGCTATAATGGCTGAGTCCTCACACTTTGTCTTATACTCGTCATGCCCTAATGTTACGCCCCTAATCCTGAGGCAATTCAATGTTTATGTTCTTTGCTATGAGATCTTCCCCTGCCAGAGCTACCCACGCGTCTTCTTCCTTGCAACATGCATTCGCGCAACCTTCCCGCCGACATAGCCTTCGCCCTTCCCCATCAGATGGTCCAACTACTTTCACCTTGCTTCCTGAATCTTTCCCCCGATGTTGGTAGTTACTGCCATCCGTACGTGAATATTTCGAAGCTGATCATTTCCGGTGACACCCGACGTCCATCGAAACACCCCCATCTCTACTACCACATCCTCAAGTCTCGTGTCATCTTCCCAAAACACAGTAAATAATAATTCTAATATCAAGTATATTTTGCAACAATCTACTACACTGGATTAGTGGCCAACAATGGTATAATGCCTTCTAATCAACAATTGGAATGTCTTTCCTTCTGTTACTTATCACCGACAGATGGCATTACTGTCAATATTCGTAGTCCACCGATATTGTAGTCCTATTTTTCATTATAATTGTCACCACCCTTTCCTTATAGAACCTCAGAGCTATTCCTCAAACATTAACTGGTCCGGGTGTTATTATACGGAGTTTAGCATTGTTCAATTGAAAAAGAAAGACATGAATATGATTGGAGCTCACTGAAGTGATTGTTAGCTACCTACGTATTCTGCAATTGTATAAATGACACCATTTAGGACTAATATTCACACCATAGCCGAAACTTTAGAGGTAACCATCACTGTAAACCAGAACTATAGATATTTTACGTGTCCTAAATTTATTAGAGTCTAAATTTTGACCAAAATGGCCACAAATGGCCCATATTGACTGTAATCAATGTTATGTATTAATGATCCACGTGATCAATACAATACATAGTTTATTGTCTAACACATACTGAAATACAAGTACAAGTTTCGAGACTATAAAATCATTCTTAATACGTAGAATTTCAAGACCATTTGATTTGGGATATTATTATTATTATTATCATTATTACTATTATTATTATTATTATTATTATTATTATTATTATTATTATTATTATTATTATTATTATTATTTACGTATTTTACACCCACATTGGAGCACCTAAATCAAACCATATACATCTAAATCTTCAGAGAATTAACTAGGAATTCAGCTTTCACCATCTATCTCCTCTTTCAAAACCTCTTCATTCTTCTCGACCTGGCTGCCCTTTATTCATCAGATGTGGCATTGTTTTCGTTGCAAAATACTTCACAGGATCATTTATTATTATTAGTCTAAATCATAAATGTTTCTTCTTCAGAATCCTTTTCTCTTCTCGGGTTGCAACTTGTTGCGTTGTAGTATTCAACTCTTCTAAATTATCTTGGACTTCTTTGGACCAATTATTTTTTGTTTTTCTTTCCAAAAAGTAATTAACTATTTGTTTCCATACCCTGGTTTCATCTGATCTCGATATTTGACATTGTGTCTATTACTGACTCCCTTTCCCGATATACCAGTGCATTAGGCAACAATCTCCAGTGCCCATCTACCTGGTACTTTTTATTAATTATTGTTCTGATAATCTTTCTGTCAACCTTCTACAGACTATCCGTTGTTGATCTGGTGTTCAATTTAAATAGCGTTTCACCAGCGTAAGTCGCTCCAAGGTTAATAACGGAATAGTAATGTTGAAATTTGACATTCATCGAAAGAGATTTCTTCTCGTTTGTCGGCAAGGTAAGTCGTTGTGCTTGTTGTAATTTAAATGCTCTAGCTTCTATTGATGCTCTCTCATTGGAGTTCCAGGTTATAATATTACCAATGTCCTTAAACATTATTATTATCTACACTGACTGACAGAGCAAATGCAACACCAAGGAGGAGTGGTTCGAAAGGGATGAAAGTTGGGGAAAAAACAGAGTCGGCACGGAAGAATAATTGATGTTTATTTCAAACCGATATGCAGGGTTCACAATGCGCACGGCATCGACTCAGTAGGATGTAGGACCACCGCGAGCGGCGATGCACGCAGAAACACGTCGAGGTACAGAGTCAATAAGAGTGCGGATGGTGTCCTGAGGGATGGTTCTCCATTCTCTGTCAACCATTTGCCACAGTTGGTCGTTCGTACGAGGCTGGGGCAGAGTTTGCAAACGGCGTCCAATGAGATCCCACACGTGTTCGATTGGTGAGAGATCCGGAGAGTACGCTGGCCACGGAAGCATCTGCACACCTCGTAGAGCCTGTTGGGAGATGCGAGCAGTGTGTGGGCGGGCATTATCCTGCTGAAACAGAGCATTGGGCAGCCCCTGAAGGTACGGGAGTGCCACCGGCCGCAGCACATGCTGCACGTAGCGGTGGGCATTTAACGTGCCTTGAATACGCACTAGAGGTGACGTGGAATCATACGCAATAGCGCCCCAAACCATGATGCCGCGTTGTCTAGCGGTAGGGCGCTCCACAGTTACTGCCGGATTTGACCTTTCTCCACGCCGACGCCACACTCGTCTGCGGTGACTATCACTGACAGAACAGAAGCGTGACTCATCGGAGAACACGACGTTCCGCCATTCCCTCATCCAAGTCGCTCTAGCCCGGCACCATGCCAGGCGTACACGTCTATGCTGTGGAGTCAATAGTAGTCTTCTGAGCGGACGCCGGGAGTGCAGGCCTCCTTCAACCAATCGACGGGAAATTGTTCTGGTCGATATTGGAACAGCCAGGGGGTCTTGCACATGCTGAAGAATGACGGTTGACGTGGCGTGCGGGGCTGCCACCGCTTGGCGGCGGATGCGCCGATCCTCGCGTGCTGACGTCACTCGGGCTGCGCCTGGACCCCTCGCATGTGCCACATGTCCCTGCGCCAACCATCTTCGCCACAGGCGCTGCACCGTGGACACATCCCTATGGGTATCGGCTGCGATTTGACGAAGCGACCAACCTGCCCTTCTCAGCCCGATCACCATACCCCTCGTAAAGTCGTCTGTCTGCTGGAAATGCCTCCGTTGACGGCGGCCTGGCATTTTTAGCTATACACGTGTCCTGTGGCACACGACAACACGTTCTACAATGACTGTCGGCTGAGAAATCACGGTACGAAGTGGGCCATTCGCCAACGCCGTGTCCCATTTATCGTTCGCTACGTGCGCAGCACAGCGGCGCATTTCACATCATGAGCATACCTCAGTGACGTCAGTCTACCCTGCAATTGGCATAAAGTTCTGACCACTCCTTCTTGGTGATGCATTTGCTCTGTCAGTCAGTGTATATATATTCTGTCTGGAGCGGTCTATATATAAAAGTATAAAAATGAAAATATACGTCAATTAATGAGGCACTTCCCGAAACCTCAGAAATTTTAAATTTGAAATTTGGTACCCCAGCATCTCTAGAAAAATCTAAAATTCTCAAAATTCCCCGGAGGGGGCACGCTGGGGGATTCAAATTTTGGGCTCAGCATAAGAACGCAGTCGTATAATTTATCCAAAGCGACAACGTATACGTTTCGTGGGCTTAAAAAATTTCGTGAATTTCCTAACTTCATCCCCCTACCACCCAAATCAAGATGACGGCACAATCTACCAGACAACTTAGAAAATTAAAATTTGGCGAAATTGTAGCTTTTAGCCTGTAACCGACGGAAAAATTCCAAGATATTCATATTTTTCACTTTTTACCCCCAAAAGTACCGAATTGTGGAGGCAATTTTAATGACTGTGCAGACATTCATTTTGAGCTATGTGTTGGCTAAACGGTAAGTCGTATCCTAAAACGGATGGTACAACCTCCGTTCAATTTGGAGTGATCTACAACTTTGGTCCTATGACCTTTTGTCGTATATCTCTCCATTATACAATGGATTTGGTTGTATTTCTGGATTGTTCGTAAATTTGGTTGTTTTTACAGTATATATCATTTTTGACACATTTATAGGAGAGATATAGTCATCAACTTTAGTGCACACATTGGTACTATCGGAGGCCACATGTGGACAAAATTCCATGATCCTAGCTTATACATATGTGTGCAAAAAATAATGTAAAGCGTTAAAAATGTACTCAAATGTCACCCTATTCAAAGTTTCGAATTCAATTTAACCCATAAATATGGTAGATAAGAGAAAATGTTTTAGTATTAAAGTATAACGATAAAGACGGCGTCTAATGGCGAAAACCGTTTGATAATATGATGTACTGTTTAGGAGTAGCGAACCTCGAAGTGGAGGTGTGCACATTAACCAATTTAATGAAATATCAATTACGGAGTGTAAAGTATTTTATGTAGAAATCCGTATACGATGTAAAAACCCGCAGCGAAGCTCGGGCACATTTGCTAGTTATCTATATATTTAAAACATTAGGCTCATTTTTGTTACATGGAGTTTGAGAGAACTGCTGAACAACTGACATTGTAAAGCATTCTGACGAAAGCTCTTGGCCCGTAGATTTGGAGAGTGTCTTGAAACGCACAAACATTTCTTGTCCTATAGTTTTAAATTATTACAGAAAAATGTAGCATTCTGATTGTATAATGTGCTCGCTAGTACTTCCAAGATCGCCTGAACCGAGATCAGGAACGATAAAGGAGGTAGAAGGGGAGTAGACACGGTCAAACGTATTACTGTCAGCTTTATGATGGTGACGGATAAAATGTTATTGAACTACCAGTCAGAATTTTAGCACATGATGATATCGTGATCGAAATTTACAGCAAAACGTTCACTTCTGCCAAAAAGATGTCATCATTTTTCTCGAAAGATGCCATTCTTAATTAATTTGAAAGTCATTGGCCTTATCCGGTAGTTCAAAACCATCCACTAGTGACAACAGTTTGATACTGAAGACGAAAACTAGCTACATCAATTTCGTACATAATTCTTGAATTCGTCCACCTCTGTGGTGTAGTGGTTAGTGTGATTAGCTGCCACCCCCGCAGGCCCGCATTCGATTCCCGGCTCTGCCACGAAATTTGAAAAGTGTTACGAAGGCTGGAACGGGGTCCACTCAGGCTCGGGAAGTCAACTGAGTAGAGGTGGGTTCCATTCCCACCTCAGCCATCTTGAAAGTGGTTTTCCGTGGTTTCCCAACTCTCCTCCAGGCAAATGCCGGGATGGTACCTAACTTAAGGCCACGGCCGCTTCTTTCCCTCTTCCTTATACCCGGTAGTTCAAAACCATACACTAGTGACAACAGGTTTTTTTTGTTTTTGTTTTTGTTTTTGCAAGTTTCTTTACGTTGCAGCGACCCAGATAGGTCTTATTGCAACGATGGGACAGGAAAGGGCTAGGAGTGGGAAGGAAGCGCCCGTGGTCTTAATTAAGGTACAGCCCCAGCATTTGCCTGGTGTGAAAATGGGGAAACCACGGAAAACCATATTCAGGGTTGCCGACAGTGGGGTTCGAACCCACTAACTCCCGAATACTGGATACTGGCCGCACTTAAGCGACTGCAGCTATCGAGCTCGGTGTGACAACAGTTTGATACTTGTCAATCCCCCTGCAAGGTCCCTGTTCAGCATAGCAGGTGAGGCCGCCTGGGCGAGGTACTGGTCATCCTCCCCAGTTGTATCCCCCGACCCAGAGTCTGAAGCTCCGGGACACTGCCCTTGAGGTGGTAGAGGTGGAATCCTTCGCTGAGTCCGAGGAAAAAACCGACCCTGGAGGGTAAACAGATGAGAAGAAGAATTCTTGAATGATGGAATTAATGGTTTGCCTCCACATGTTCCTTTTCTATAAACTGGAGCCACAGTTATGCTCCTCAGAAATCGGAACGTTTCCCAAAGGCTCATAAATGGAACCTGATTTGGTCCTAAGAAGTGTGTACGAATATGGTTTAGATTTGGAAATAATAAGTGTGGACAGACAGCTCTTACCACTCGAATTGACTTAGCAATATCCGATTAAAACACTTCCATTTTCTTACAATAGGCATCAATATTTTCAATTCGCTTAGCATTTTGCATCACGATCACTAAACCTCAAGGGACGTACAGGCCTCTCTTAACCTTAGCCATGGTCAGTTAAATGTTGCAAAGTCAAGGGAGCGGTGTTTTTAAGTTGCAATAGTGCCGAAAGGTACAAGGAATGCACAGAGTAAGTGGCTGCGTGGTTTGGGTCATGCAGCTATCAGCTTGCATTCAGGCGATAGTGGGTTCGACCCCCACTGTCGGCAGCTCGGAAGATGGTTTTCCGTCGTTTCCCATTTTCACACCATACAAATGCTGGGGCTATACCTTAATTAAGATCACGTTCAGTTCCCTCTCACTCCTAGCCATTTCCTATCCCATCTTCTCCGCAAGACCTGTCTGTGTTGGTGCAATATAAATAGAATTGTTAAATAATAATAATAACGAAGTCCAGCCGGAATTATTTTTTAAAACGGTAAATCTACTGACCACAGGCTGAAATACTTCTAAAATGTAAACATATAAAGCACAAGGAATGCCGTATATAAGGAAATCCTTCAATAAATATTTACACCATTAACCGTCATGTTTTGGCGGGTTTCAGGATACTATTATTATTGTTATTATTTATTATTATTATTATTATTATTATTATTATTATTATTATTATTATTATTAGATGCGAAAAAGACCAGAATACTGATCACGCAAAGCTTACTTAGACGTTGTTCATTTCCTTTTTTGCCAGGCAGCCTTCAATTTTTCTCTCATCTTGGTTCTTCGTTCTTCTGTCCACTTAGCTCCTGTCTTCTTCTTGTGGTTTCTCTCTGACTCTACTTCCCACTTGCTGATTTTCGTTCTGTAGCAGGTTCGGTCTGCGATGTCGGCCAATTTGATTCCTGATTTTTCCAGGTCTTGGCGGATTTCCGTTGTCCACCTATTTGTTGTCCGACTCGTTGGCTGAATGGTCAGCGTATTGGCCTTCGGTTCAGAGGGTACCGGGTTCGATTCCCGGCTGGGTCGGGGATTTTAACCTTAATTGGTTAATTCCAATGGTCCGGGGGCTGGGTGTTTGTGCTGTCCCCAACATCCCTGCAACTCACACACCACACATAACACTATCCTCCACCACAACAATACGCAGTTACATTCACGTGGCAGATGCCGCCCACCCTCATCGGAGGGTCTGCCTTACAAGGGCTGCACTCGGCTAGAAATAGCCACACGAAATTAAACCTATTTGTTTTCATGTTTTCTATTGCCTCAGTAAGATTCTTGTTAGTCTGGTGATTTTTGGAAGGCGTTTGATGTGTCCGTAAAATTTCAGGCGTCTTTTTCTGATGTCGGCCGCAAGGTTTGAGAGCTCCTCGGTTTTTGTACGAGATTGCAGTCGGTATCCTACGTCAGTCAGTTTTGGCCGAGAATTTTTCTGATGATATTACGATCCTCCTTCAGGATGTCTTCGAGTACTGTTTTTTCTGTGGAGATCCAATGTTTCAATCGCGTATAGTATTTCAGGTTTGATCACAGTGTTGTACGAGGTAATGTCGAATTTTGGTGAAGAGTGAAAGGCATTTTTTGTTGTAAATGTTCTGCGTTCGACCGAGGGCTCTCTTCATTTTCTGAATGCGGACCTCAAGGGCCTTCTGTTACTTTCCTCTTGGCACTACAATTTCTCCGAGATATCGGAACTCAGTTACAATTCGATTGTGCCAAATTTCGTGTTCAAATTCTGAAAGTGTTTGCACAAGACCTTGGTTTTTTAGAAGGAGATTTGTAGGCCGAATTTTTCTGAGCATTTCTTGAGGGTTTTGATTTGGCTGATTGCTTGTTCGTTTGTTGCGAGGATAGCGAGATCATCTGCGAAAGCGAGACAGGATATTTTTACATCTTGTCATAATTAATTGTTGCCAATTTTATTCAGCTTTTAGAGCTTGTTCCCATTCTGTCATTATTATTATTATTATTATTATTATTATTATTATTATTATTATTATTATTATTATTATTATTATTTTAATTGCGTAGGTAATGGAGAGCGATTTGTACTTGTAGCAAACTGTGTTAAATTAGTAGAGAAGTCTTGTGCTGTACATGAATTTAAAACAAGAGTATTTTGTACTTCTCATTTTGTTGTCACAACTTGGGTAAGGAACAAATTTTATTTCCTGTAACTGTTGTTCTGCTTACCACAGTAGCCAAAAATCGTTGCTAAAGTAATACTATTTCATCGTACAGAAAAGAATAAAGGAAGTTTGTTAGTCGAATAAACTACAGTGATATTTTTATTCTGGGCAGTAGTGAAGTCCACTGCCAGCAATCCTCGTTTAATGCAAAGTACGTTCTGCTTAGTTGGGAGATTTGAAAGCTTTTATACGAGTTAATTTGGGTTGCGTCACCAGAGGCTTATAAAAACATTGATAAAGCTTATATAAACAAACACAAAAATCTAGACCTCCATGAATATTCATCCTTGTTTCACTCGAGTAAAATAAAACAGCGAAAGCAATTTTTCGCATTTATTAAAAAAGTGAGGAAGTTACTTTAACATTTAGGACTGAAACAGTGTTCATTGAGTGACTCTAAATGAGACAGAGTTATTAATTACAGTAATGAAACCTGCTTCTATTTTAAGTGGATTACTTAAAACTCAGAGAAGTAAATAGAGGGAATTTCCATTACCCTCGAGTGTCACAATTAAGGTGCTCTACTGCATTGCTGTGGATAATGAAATACGTCGGGAAAAATAGTTTTGATCACACACTAATTATTTCTTCCACATTACATCTTTTCTAACAGGTTTAAAATTACGAAAAAAAGATAATAAAACATATCCATAAGATGGAAAAGTTTAATCTTCCTATTACTGCAGTGGTTCCTGAACTTTACCTACTACCGAGCTCGATAGCTGCAGTCGCTTAAGTGCGGCCAGTATCCAGTATTCGGGAGATAGTAGGTTCGAACCCCACTGTCGGCAGCCCTGAAGATGGTTTTCAGTGGTTTCCCATTTTCACACCAGGCAAATGCCGGGGCTGTACCTTAATTAAGACCACGGCCGCTTCCTTCCCACTCCTAGCCCTTCCCTGTCCCATCGTCGTCATAAGACCTATCTGTGTCGGTGTGACGTAAAGCAACTAGCAAGAACTTTACCTACTGACGCATTCCTTTATAAGCTTTACAAGTTCCATGCTCGCCCCCCTACCACCAATATTCTAAGAAACACTTCTGTATGAGATTAATGTAGAACACAAAAGCTTAAATCTAAGACAACAATATTCTGGATTTCAAAATTCATAATGGTTTTATGGGTCCTTCTTGTAAACCTCTCACGGCGCCCACAGATTGGGGTGGGGGGTAGGGGGAACTCAGTGTGGGAACGACTGTCTTAATGGATATCATACGCGTTACCTTACTTCACTTCCTCCAAGGAAGGGTATGCCAGTGTTTACAATGAATGCTAATTCATAAGAACACTCGTTGTTACTATATTATTTCTAACTTTTTCTTCCTAATTCAGTGTCGCATGGCTCTGTGGTAGTGTGTTGCGTATATATAAAAATGCGTGTAGTAATTCAAATATAAACGCCCAGATAATGAAAATCACAAAAGAAGTTAATTATTAAAGATGAATCTGAAAATCGTGTACCTACATTAAAAGCTGTAACAGAGACGGTTGATATTTTTTGTTCAATTCGTGAAAGTTTCGAAAACCAGAAAAGAGAATCCATATTTACTAAGGATTAATCATTTCAATCCCAAGTACTTTTCAGCTTTATGCATGTCCCATACAACATTTTTAGGACGGTTGAAGTAGGCTAAAAATAACTTATATTTACGCAGTTACTGAACACTCGTAGAACGACAACATTAGCAATAGTTTCCACTAGGCTCTTTTACCAGAAGGGACTGCCTGGCCGAGGCGGTAAAGGCGTGCTCGGTTCACTCGGAAGGACGTGGGTTCGAATCCCCGTTAGAAAGTCGTAAAACTTAGGAAACGAGATTTCCACTTCCGGAGGTGCACATGGCCCTGAGGTTCACTCAGCCTACACCAAAAATGAGTACCAGGTTAATTCCTGGGGGCAAAGGCGGCCGGGCGTAGAGCCATACCCTCTACCCCATCACGTGCCGAGGTTACGGATAGTGGAAGCCTTTACCTTCCACTCCTCCAAGGGCCTTCATGGCCTGTACGGAGATGACTTTGCTTTTTTGCTTTTGCTTCTTTTACCAGAACTTGACAATGATGTGGTAATAAATGTCTACAACTTGTTTCACTGCAACTTATCTTCAGTATACTCATAAAAGTCAGGCTCACGGAGCTCGATAGCTGCAGTCGCTTAAGTGCGGTCAGTATCCAGTATTCGGGAGATAGTACGTTCGAACCCCACTGTCGGTAGCCCTGGAAATGGTTTTCCGTGCTTTCCCATTTTCACACCAGGCAAATGCTGGGGCTGTACCTTAATTAAGGCCACGGCCACTTCCTTCCCACTCCTAGCCCTTCCCTGTCCCGTGATCGCCATAAGACCTATCTCTGTCGGTGCGACGTAAAGCAACTAGCAAAAAAAAAAAAAAAAAAAAATAGTCAGGCTCATCATCCTTCCATGAAAATTCTAAAATACCGTATAATCTCCCTTCATACTTTCCTACACTTCTGCGCACCCATCTCAGAAGACAGTTGTCAAATATAAAGAAAGAAACCACTTTTTCTTTTGTGAAAATCAAATGACCATAAATGTCTCCCGGTCACGGCCATCCATCAACCGCTGCTAATTTCAGATGGCAATCAGCCATAAGACATAGCCTGCACGGTTGCTAGGTAACATTGTCTGACCATCCATCCATCCCTTATATCACTGCCTGCACGGTTGCTAGGTAACAATATCTGGCCATCCATCCATACCTTACATCACTGCCTGCACGGTTGCTAGGTAACAATGTCTGGCCATCCATCCATACCTTACATCACTGCCTGCACGGCTGCTAGGTAACAATATCTGGCCATCCATCCATACCTTACATCACTGCCTGCACGGCTGCTAGGTAACAATGTCTGGCCATCCACCCATAGCTTACATCTCTGCCTGTATGGTTGCTAGGTAACAATGTCTGGCCATCCATCCATACCTTACATCACTGCCTGTATGGTTGCTAGGTAACAATGTCTGGCCATCCACCCATAGCTTACATCATTGCCTGCACGGTTGCTAGGTAACAATGTCTGGCCATCCATCCATACCTTACATCTCTGCCTGTATGGTTACACTTCCGTCACACATTTGTCACGTTACCTTACACGAAAATTCGGATGACGCCCAGCCATATGATATATTAGCGTAGACTTACGTTCCTTGACAACGAGTACATAGAAAGAACAATTTTAAGACGCTTCTAATGTTTGGGCCGAAAGTATTTAACTTACGGTTATGTTTCATGTCTCAATTGACAAATAAAAGAAGAGGCAACCTGTTGTAAAAAGAAAAATGAAAATCTGAAAGTTAGTTCTCATGAAATAGCGCTTCAAAATAAGGCAAAATTTGTGCTAAATTTGTGACGTCACACGCATACTCTGTTATAAGATGGCGCTGTGTTGACTCGCGCGCTCAACTGGAGGTTAGCTGAAACAGCGAAGACAATTAAATAAGTAAGTCTAGGAAACGCTCAAAACCCTGCGACCGTCACAATAGTGACAGCCTGCCGCCAATTTTTATGTCAAAACACAAGGAACGTTTTCGTCAAAATAATGTAGGGCCATTTAAGAATCGTCAGTCTGTATAAAAGACAGCTCCAACCATGTGATTAAGGAAGGAAGTAAGGAAGATATTCTGGGCAAAGAGAAACAGACAATGACGAGAACATCGAGTGTATATGATCGATTGTCGAAGAATCAGACATTTTGCAGACATGGACACAATTTAAAGCAGAAACGACACAAAGACTTAAGAACGACATGGACGACACACAATTGACCGCCCTCTTATAAATCGTTCTTACTTACACCAACAGAAACAGCACAGAGAGGAACAAAGGCAGGTACATCCACAGCAGTAATAGCAACCCAGCAGGAGTGCTATAGATCCTAACAACGAAGGACTATCTGGAGGCCGCTTTGGCAAGCCATCCTCTTGTATCATAGGCTGCTGCTCAGCACCCGTCTCTGCAAAAGAAAATGTAGTGGCAAATGTGCCAAGTGAAAAATTCGTCCTTGGTCGTGTTTTGTGCAGCCTCATTATTCTTCTCCGGCAGAACGTGGGTGGAATGATAAAACGGGAATACAGGTCATGATGACTAGCAGTAAACATCTTTACTGCATTATTATTGCAGCATTGAGTTTTTACTTTGTGAATTGCTTTAATCGAAGAGAATTACTAAAAACAGGAGTGAATTAAGGTGACTACTTGTATTATTAACAATGACATTACATTTGAGCATTGTTGTCATATTTTGTACATCTATGCTATTTATTTGCTGGCCCCGCGGTGTAGGGGTAGCGTGCTTGCCTGTTACCCGGAGGCGCCGGGTTCGATTCCCGGCCAGGTCAGGGATTTTTACCTGCATCTGAGGGCTGGTTCGAGGTCCACTCAGCCTACGTAATTGCAATTGAGGAGCTACTGACGGTGAGATAGCGGCCCCGGTCTAGAAAGCCAAGAATAATGACCTAGAGGATCCGTCGTGCTGACCACTTGACACCTCGTAATCTGCAAGCCCTCCGGTTTAGCAGCGGTCGCTTGGTAGGCCAAGGCCCTTCGGAGCTGTTGCGTCATGGGGTTTTGTTTTTTATGCTATTTATTTACTTATTTATATATAGGCCTATGTATTTATTTCATTCATTCATATCATTTTTGCCCTTATGAACAGTGTTTGAACTCGAATATCTCGTGATGACACAATTTTCACTTCTTTCGCTTCTTCCTCTTCTCAAAATCTCTTCAGCCTTTGTCAGTGCTCCTGTTTCCTTTGTTCTGTCCACAATGTTCCTGTCTTCTTCTCATTTACTGTAAATTTTGTATTCTTAATTTTGTTTCTGAATTCTTTTCTGTCTTCTATCATTTGCCTGTTGATCCCCAACTGCCTTAAGTCTTCCTCTATTTCATGATACCAATTTGTTTTCTTGCTTGAACTATTTATTTATTTATTTATTTATTTATTTATTTATTTATTTATTTATTTATTTATTTATTTATTTATTTATTTATTTATTTATTTATTTATTTATTTATTTATTTATTCTGTTGCAGACTGTTTTGCTTTTGCGTAGTTTTAGGGCAATAATAATAATTCAAGACATTGCAATACAGTCACTTTACCAGAATGTCGTTATGGGTCAGAAATGCTAATTTTGAACCGGAAATCAGACATTGAAAACATTGAGAAAAAGGGACGCAAAAGCAGAACCAAAATTCTAGGTCCAAAACGCGCCGACGGAAAATACTGACTCATAGGCAGACAGGAAATCAAACAATACAGAAATATTCACAGTGACATTAGAAAACGCAGGTTAAGATTCTATGGACATATTAGAAGAATGCATCCAGAGAAACTTACAAAACAAAGAGTTGAATTCTACGATGACAGGAGAAAATCCAGAACAGAGACAATGAAATGGATTGGCTAAATCAAAAGACGATTTGAAACAGGTAGGAATTACACCAGCTGATGTCCAAAACAGGGTAATCTTCACATCCAAAATTCACAAATGGCAAGTTGACCGAGGGGAAGACCAAAGAAGAAGTCTGGAACCAACCTGGTCTGATGAGAGTAAGGAAGACCACAGTAAAAGAATTAAAGAAATATGGGCTCAAAGGAGGGCAAATGCACGCCTCCAGGTACTTTGCGTAGTCTTAACGGGGCTTGTTCGCATATAATAATAATAATAATAATCATAACATTAATAATAATAATAAAATTATTACAAAACGAAGGGAATTAATAATTTATTTCCGGGAGATAGTGGGTTCGAATCCCACTGTCGGCAGCCCTGAAGATGGTTATCCGTGGTTTCCCATGTTCACACCAGGCAAATGCTGGGGCTGTACCTTAATTAAGGCCACGGCCGCTTCCTTCCAACTCCCAGGCCTTTCCTATCCCATCGTCGCCATAAGACCTATCTGTGTCGGTGCGACGTAAAGCCACTAGCAATAAAAATATTATAATATTGTTTCACGCCATTTAGGCTGCCTGCGTGTATTTTTTGACGTTTCATTTTTCTTTAACAGATGGCAGAGTAAAACGCATTTCTTCTGGAGGATCAAATGCTGAGTTTTAATTAATTTTGTCGGACAAACACCAAATGTGATACAAGAGATATTTTATATCCCGACAACGAACAGACGTTCTGCCGCCCTCCAAAAGTCCTATTACCCCTGCTGGGTTTAAACCCGGAACCTTGTGACGTGGTAGCCAATACTCTGGCGCTGCTTCAAAGAGGAAGCTGGTTGGAGAGTCCATATATCGTGTAAGAGGTAAAATCTAAGTTACAGGATGCAATGCTCTGTATCACCGCCATCGTGAACTCGAACTCATACCACTGGTTACCTGTGCTTAGCCACTTTACTCCACCACGGCTAAAGCAAGCACTGATGAAAGAAGCAAAGATCTGCATAAAACCTTGACTCCCACTCTCTTCACCCACCATATTAGCTGCTTAGATTCCGGAGACCAGTCAGTATTACAGCTGGCAGACCACTTTGACATTAACGAATACTGGAAGGACGAGTGGTCAAATAAGACTTCCGCAACACTACTACATGCCTTAGATCCAATGAGGAAGCTGAAGGGTAGTAACCTCCCAACAAAGCAAGGGTGCCGTCTCAACAGAATGAGAACCAAAGACGGTCGAACGAACTACCTTGGTCATAAATGGAGTTGAAGGGATTCTGCAGCTCGCGACTATGGTGAAGAAGAGCAGATTACTGAATATATTATCAAACGCTGGCATCAAAATTTCTATCTTGGAAGCCCTTGTGAAATTTTTGACACAAACATGGTATGTCTTACAGTTAGGGGTCATCCGAAAATTTGTATTTCATGTAATTTAAAAAAATGTGTGGAGCGATGCTACCTAGCAACAGTACCTTGAGAGCTGCACATGTCATGGATCTGTATGTCATGGCCATCCATTAAGTGCGGCTAGTATCCAGTATTCGGGAGATAGTAGGTTCGAACCCCACTGTCGGCAGCCCTGAAAATGGTTTTCCATGGTTTCCTATTTTCACACCAGGCAAATGCTGGGGCTGTACCTTAATTAAGGCCACGGCCGCTTCCTTCCCATTCCTAGGCCTTTCCTGTCCCATCGTCGCCATAGACCTATCTGTGTCGGTGCGACGTAAAGCAAGTAGCAAAAAAAAAAGATACCTTTATGATCGTTTAGCCCGCCTGGTGGCCTTGATCGATCGTCAAGACGTTGAAGTCTAAACGGTCTGACACCATGGTTAGCCGGTTCGAATCCTGTTGGTATAAAAGAATTTCACCATCATAATGTTGGCTGGCACACATTCTAATCACTAAATTGCGTGTCAAAAGTCTGGATTAAATTCCAAACCTCTCCACAGTTCTCATATGGAGAGAGGGCATATGACGCTGCTGATGGTGATTCGTCCATCAGATGGGGACGTTAAGCCTTTAGCGGACCTCTTGGTGTTTTTCGACAGGAGTAGGCTATGTGCCGGCACCCTTCCTACTGCCATATATATCACGTGATTCTTTTCATATTATTAACTCCTCTGTCCGGCTCTATAGCTGAATGGTTAGCGTGCTGGCCTTGGACACAGGGGTCCCGGGTTGGACTCCCAGCCGAGTCGGAGAGTTTATCCTTAAATGGTTTATTCCCTTGGCTGGGGGACTGCGTGCTTGTGCTGTCCCCAACATCCCTGTAACTCACACATAACACCATCCTCCACCACAGTAACACGCAGTTACCTATACATGGCAGATGCTGTCCACCCTGATCGGAGAGTCTGCCTTACAAAGGCTGCACCCGGCTAGAAATATCCCCACGAAATTATATATTAACTCCTCTGATGAGGTTGACGTCAGGAAGGGCATCCAGTCATAAAAACCCGCCACGACAGATTCATCTCACCTCATATTCGACCCCGTAAGGAAACGGGACAAGGTTTGGAAGAATACAACCTTTATGGCCATTTGATTATCCAAAAGGGAAATCTTTTTTTAATGCTATTTGTTCGGGGCGTCGACCTAGAAAGGTATTTTGCCCCTACTTGCACCATATGTTATGAACCTGCGTGCATTTGGAAATTGCGGAAGTGTAAAGGGTTGAATGTAAGGAAAAGAACACCCAGTCCCCAGGGCAGGGATATTAATCATTTACAATTAAAAACCCCTGACCCGGCCTGGAATCGAACCCGGGGCCGTCGGATGACAGGCGGAGCGTTGCCTCCTACACCGTGGGGGCGGACGCGTTTTGATCTTACTCCTAATGTTATTAACTGGAAACGAAATGGAATTTATTTGCAGACTTATACAGGGTAGTCGGGAACAACGTGAACAAGGAATGTGAGGGTTAGAGGGTTGGTCACACTGCTAAATTGAAAAATAATAATTCGATAGCTGTCACCATTGTGATTTTTATTAACTGCTGAAATTAGCAAATGAGATCGCTTCACGGGCGAATTCAAATAGGATTTTACGATGCGGTGTTGCACCAATCGAAGAAACAAAACTTTGCCATGGGAGGGATTTAAGCACCGAGCTCCGACCTGAGAGGATCGCACATTTTCAAGAACGCCAGCTGAAATCCATGGTGTTTCTGTATTTGATGCTGATTTATCGGCACGGCTCTCAGTCCAGTATTAAGCGACATGCAGATTTACCTTTTACGCTATTAATTTGCCTGGTGTGAAAATAGGAAACCACGGAAAACCATCTTCAGGGCTGCCGACAGTGGGATTCGAACCCACTATCTCCCGGATGCAAGCTCACAGCCTCCCGCCTCTAAGCGCACGGCCAACTCGCCCGGTACATGCAGATTTTGCAACCTGGCAAAGCCCATATGAATTCACCAGCGAAGCAATCTGTTTGGCTAATTACAGCAGCTGATAAAATTACAACAGCGCGAGATATGGCATTTTATTTTTCAAATTATTTATCAATGCGATCAACCCTCTAATGTTCGTATACCCTGTTCACGTTGTCCACGACTACACTTTAGTTTCAGTACCTCACGAAAGGCGATGAGTTTTCAAAAAAAAAAAAAAAACAGGTAAGTTTTCAAACTGAAATAATTTCTTTAAAATACATATGACAGCAGTATTCAATATCTCATTTTAAAACAAAAATATTGTTGTATCTACTAGCAGAAGACTAACCTCGGTATAACGCCGCCAGGTAATGCAACAAGGCTGCCACCTTGAGGTACTAAACTCGTCGTGTTGAGTAGCTAACAATTAGTGTAGTTCTGGACTAGGGCATGGTAGCAGGTCATGTAAGGTGTCCTTTGATTTCTCTTAGTGGATTCTACACGGATACAGCAAAAAGAATTAAAATTGTCAACATTTGAGAATACTGTGGTGCGAAGAATTATCAGAGATTTCTTTCGTAAAATGTTGCCATATACTGACTTCAAAATCATCGAACACACATTCGAGAGAAATAGAGCAGCTAGTCAGAATTACATACAATCCCCATGACGAGCGTCAAAACGCTTATTGAGAACGTCTTCAATGTTTAAGACGGTCGAACGTCATGAATGGTGGCGGAAGTTGATGACCTAAAAATCAGTGAAAATGATCTATAAAATGTTCTCAAACGTATGGAAGAATGCTATGAAATAATTTAAAGAGCTATCAGGGTTTTATGGTGGAGACAGAGGAGAGGCCCTTTACCAGAGGAGTGGAAGAATGCTCTGATTGATAGGCTCAAGAGATACTGGCAGGATGTGAAACCCGGCAGACGGACAAGACACAGACAATGAAAATGTCACGCAGTCCACAGAGGATCAGTTCCAAATAAATAAAGTAACAGCAGACTTGAATTTATTTGACCAAAGTGCTGACGGTGTAACGATGGTTTTACGAGTAATACGGGGTGTTCGGAAACAAAGTGAAGCATGTATGTCAGCGTTAGAGGGTTGGTCATACTGATAAATAATTTGAAAGAAATAATTCGATGTCTCGCACTGTTGTCATTTTGTCAGCTGCTGAAGTCAGCCAATCAGATCGCTTCGCGGGTGAACTCAAATGGGCTTTGCGAGGCGGTACTGCTAATTTTGCACGCGCTTAAGACCGACTTGAGAACACCAGTTAAAGAAAAGAACTTTGCCCGGGGAGTGGTTTGAATACACACCTCCGGGCTGGCGGGATCGCGTCAACACAAGTACGCTACAGTGACACTAGATGACACGCACGGCTCCGGAATACCATGTTCTCAAACACCGATCCCTAACATCCCTCCCTCCCCCGCCACTTTTTGTACGAACCGCCATAAGCAGATAAATCTCCACCTTCTCCCCACCACAGGGCCACCTCGGTGGATCAAGTAGCCGAGACCTTGTAGCCAGCAAACTCACTCACCAAGACACCAAGTTACGTCACCCCCTCCGTCCCTTCTCACTCCCAACGCCACCTTCTAAACCTAACGGTCGGTAGATGCAGAGTGGGTTCTTGTCCCATATGCCCCGTACTCTGACCGGCCAGCCGAGCAGAGGAGAGTTGGCCACGGCTCTACCGTGGCTCTACGCCTCTGCATTCGGGAGACGGGCCTGGGGCACAGTGCCGGACTTCACGCCTGGTCCCACCCGTCGGCTGTCCTGAGAATGGTTTTCCGTGGTTTTCCATTCTCCTGCACTAAGGCGAATGCCCGGACAGTTTTTAGTATAGGCCACGGCCGCCTACCCCTTCACCTTCTCCGCACATCTCCATCACCGTAACAAATCTCCCGGCCTGAGAGACGGCGTCACCATCTAACAGGCCCGCCTCCTCCATCAGGGGAGGAATTAAAACATTTAGTAGTAGTAGTTTAAACCTAACGCTAGATTCATCCTCAAACCTTGAAACACCTGAAATCGGAAACCGAGGCGGATGCACAAAAACTTAAAACGGTGCCCATTAAATATGCTGTTTCTATTCAAAATTTAACATCCGCACACTCACATTACTAATATTTGACAGTCACTGCACAACACCTTCGGTGCAGTCCCCGTTGCAGTACCAAAAGCAACACAAGGGCGTGGTCAGTACCTGGATGGGCGACCACCCAGGACTACCGCATACCGGCACACAGATAATTACTTTGTCAGCCAACGCTCAAATGGACTAATCTCCAGGTCACACACACATTACTGCACACAAACATTAACACTTAACAAACACACACATGCAGATAAAACAAACAAAAGTTATAATTATCCTGATAAAACTTTCCTATACCGGCAAAAATACAAAAATTATACACTCATTACAAACCGACAGAGAAGCGCGACTATCGGTACTTTACACACCAGGAGATAGGTGGCGCATACAGGTAACAACGGTGAGGGTAACCAACCCTATATTGCTCATATACCTGGTTCACTTCATTTTCCGACCAGCCTGTATATACCTGTTCTATTTACTGCATAACTCTTGGTTACGATTCTGAGGTGTTCTCATCCCGGTACAAACTTTCTTCCACACGCTCTATTTTCCAGGCTGAACTGTGGGCGATTAAGTCTGCGATCGAATGGTGCAAATCTAACAATAAGAAATCTCGGTTATTAAGTGATTCGCAAACTGCGCTGAATGCGATAAATAATAAATATAATCTGAATCCAATAGCTGTAGCTATTAGAACCACAGCTCAGCAAAGTCCGCACATCTGTTTTGACTGGATTCACGGCCATTGTGGAATATCTGGAAACGAGAAAGCTGATCTTCTGGCAAAAGCAGCGGCTACATCTAATTTGGAAATTACTCATGACAAAACGTCACCTAGCTACGCTAAAAAAAATCATAAAGAAGCACATAATCCATCAATGGAACAACATTTGGACTTCTTCCACTAGAGGCCAAGTCACGAGAGAAATATTCTTCCCTGAGGTTTTCAACCACCTGCAAAGCAACGTGTTGGTGCCAAGCTTTGAAATTACTCAATTTTTGACTGGTCATGTCAAATTTGGTTATTGTTACGGAGTTATCCGTGGTAGTTAGAGGTGAAAGAAGGTGCTGGGATGAATAGGTCTCAACTTACGAAATTAAAGTTAATTTAAAACTTTAACAAAGGTTATATTTTCTTTTCAAGATCAAGAAATAACAAGAACAACAGGTACTCAGTAGCATATCAACAAATTAATAATGTACAATTGCAATTTGTTAATGGATTTGGGCTTCGAGCCTCCAGACACGCAATCCTTGAGCAATGAGCCCAATTTTACATATGAACAACGTTCAACAAAGGGGCAGAAGACCCCAACCATGCCAAGGAGCACTAGCTCCCAATTACCCAGTTAAGCCTGCTCGAGGCACACAGAAAATACAATTTAAGAAAGAGCAACCCGCTCTCAAAGTTCAAGCCCATCAAAAGGCCACACCAAACTCCACTTTCAAGCTGCCCTCCAGGCACATAAGAACAGGGGTAAAATACCCAACCTACTGAGGCCTATTCAGTAAAGAAACAGGACAATTACATGGCCCCAAAATACCAACTTGAGTGGAGGCGTAACTTGCACTCCTAATACACCTTTTTTTAAACCTATTTGGCTCTTAGGCCACTTATGCAAGGGCTAATCCCATACTACGGAGGTGACACGATAGGAAAACTTTACTACCTTACAAAAAGAAGGGAAACTGTTATGAAAACGTAGTCACCTCAAAACACTATGAGTGGGAGATCGAGAGGGTTAGGCACTCTCTATCCCAATTTGTAGTTAAAAAGATAGAATTTTATACCAAGTGTCTTTTACGTTTTAAAGGAAAGTTACACGATAAAAGTTTCGAACCTGCCCCGAGGGTTAAACTGCTGAGCTAGCGAGTAAAGAAGTTATTAAAAGGCCATTACCTTATGGACGAACTGCTGCCCGAAGAAAGAGGCGCTTCCCGCCCCCTGCTACATAATCACACTAGGAAAGATGTTACTGAAGTGGCTCGGAGACCGGAAAATCAGCAGTTTAAATACCCTCGTGGAACATTCGAGACCTTTCAAGAATGAGAACCCACACCCCCCTCAATTTTATTGGCTAGGATCAAGCAACATATCCATATCGGAGAAGACGTACGTTATTGGTCAAAAATTATTTAGAGAAATTCGGGATTGGCTAAATTCAAAACAAGCGGAAAGAGAAGGGTTATACTGCCAACCCAAAAAATGACTAAAAAAGAAATTTAACAAAGAACAAACTTATGAACACAAAATTTCTCAAAAAACAGTTCCTTCACTTCACACTAGGGTGCACAATTGTAGTTCTTCAGTAGTGCCATCTAGAAGAGAATGTTCACACTTCTCACTACAGAGAAAACAAATATAAATCGAAAAAGACACAGTTCAGAACTCTTCAAAATTTACAATAGCGACATCTTCTGAGAAACTTTAGAATTAACATGGTTGTTGAAGTTCAGGCTTCCTCCAGTAGAGGAGTTTCAACTGGCGCAATGTTTGAATTAGCGGCGCGGAGGTGTACCGCCCGGTACAGTTACTATTTTCATCGATTCAGAATTAATCGTCCTGATGGCTACGTGTGTGTTTGCGGATCCTCACAAACAGTGGACTACCTACTATTTGAATGTGCTGCATTTGAAAGAAGAAGGAATGACTTGAACTCTCATTTGAATTATTATAACATGTATTATCAAAACCGCTGTATCATTTGTTTAAGAAGCCGTGCTGTTACAATTATTTTTTTAACTTCATCCACTTCATTTTAAGTCGATTAGATACATGAATTCATTTTCATTGTAAAAGTGAATATGTATTTTAACTACAACCCTAGTATACTATGTAAAATAGGGCTCCAAACTGCTTTGGATATTCAATAATAATAATTCTTGGTTTTACAGAAATAATTATATCCTGATTGACTTGGAAGTATGTATAAATATGGACAGAATGATTTGCTGGGTTTAGTGCTAGCACTGCGTCGCCGAAGAACCTGTTCTTCGCACACCCTCCACGTTCCTATTTCTTCTTGGCCATGAGATACGCGGGGATGAATGTCTGGCTGTAGGGGCCGGTACGAAGGCTGCTGAATCGCTTGTGGTTGAGACAAGATATGAAATACTTTCTCCAAATTATCAGAGTTATGTATTGTGTTCCGGCACATACCTTGGTTACACAAGACTCATAGGTATAAATATTTTCCTTACCCTTTCTTAAGTCACCAGCAACTGCTGATCAGTTTGCTTGGTCACGAATAGGTTTTGGAAGTTTAAATCTAAAGAAGTCCAAAATAATCAAGCAAATATGCCCGAAAACTAGCTAAATATGACCTAAAAAGGTGAAATATGTAAACATTTTAGAGATGGGTACCAAATATCAGAGTATTAATAACATTCTACTTATTATTATTCTACCGCTTTTCCCACACCTGCGGGATTTCTGGTGCGAACTGTGTCGCACATGTGGATTTGGCCCTGTCTGGTGGTATATTAAGGTGCTCGGATAAGTCAGTCTAGACGGTAGATTTATTGGCACGTAAAATAATTCCAAATTCCGGCACTTCGGCATCTCTGAAGACAATAAAGTAGCTAGTGGGACGTAAAACATTCTTCTTTTATCTATTTTGGCCAGCTGTGGACCACGTAAATAACTCCTCATGATTTAAATTTTCTTTGGCGCTAGTACTCCTTCATCCTCCTGCTTGCTGCTTCTTTCCTTTCAGCCGTCCATTGTTGTTTCTTCTTGATCGCTGTTTCTGGCTCCAGGAAACCCTTAAATGTGTGTAGCATTTTTCTGAAGGTGGTTCTATTATGGATGTCTTGATGTGTGATGTTCATTTCTTGCAAATCCTTCCTCGTGTTAACAAACCATTTTTCATAAGAGCTGCCTTTCCTATTGGGCTTACTGAAGTGGTTAAAGATTTTCTTAGCAAGTCTCTCATCAGGCATTCTTGTGCTCCTGTGTGGATCAACAGCTGCCATGTGAAACTTGTGGACACTCAACTCAACAACACAATGAGGATTATTTCAGGTGTAATAAGTTCAACTCCTACCCACTGGCTTCTTGTCTTGAGCAACATCATGCCTCCTTCATTCCGTAGAGCACAAGCACTGTTGAGAGAATACTCCAAGATAAATGAGAACCGTGACTTGCCCATCCACTCCAATATTCCTGACCTCCAGAGGAACCGGTTGAAATCTAGACATCCGCCAGTTAAGTTCGCTCAGAAGCTCACAGAAGACAATTTCAACCCCTATGCCCAATGGAAGGAAGATTGGATCTCAAAAACAGGTGAACATCTCTGGCCTTTCTTCCCACCTAATTCGAGGTCTGATCTCCCAAGAAGAACTTGGACCATCCTTAATAGGATTCGATGTGATCATGGTGTCTGTGCTGCGTCCCTGTATAAACGGGGAAAGATACAATCCCCCAAGTGTGACTGTGGTGCTCCTTTTCAAACCATCGAACACATTGTAAAGGAGTGTAGCAGAAGAGCCTACCCTGGAGATCGGTTTGATTTTCTAGAGGCCAATACAGAGGCTCTAGAATGGATAACATCTTTGGACATTAAAATATAATGTACTTGCTTTCTTGTTTCTGTATATATTTATATGCCATACGATAAATAAATAAATAATACTTGAAATATGTCCAAAAAATTTAACTCTTCGCTTTCGAATGGCATCTGAAATCCTACTGCATGTTTTATATATTTCTTTGTTGCTGCGTAATCGATATGTGCCAGTACATTCCTTCGGACCGAGGATTTTTCTTAAAATCTTTCTTCCCTTCTTCTCAATTTCTTCAGTGTCTTTCCTGGTTGTTAATCCCAGGCATTCTGAAGCATACAAACACTCTGGTTGATTACTGCCTGATAGTGGCGTAGTTTTGTCCTAATAGAGATCGCTTTCTTGTTGTATGTGTTTTTTGTAAGGTGGAATGCAAGCTCCATTTTTCTGGCTGTCTCGCGGTTTGCTTCTTTATCAAGCCCATTAGGTTGTATAATCTCACCAAGGTATTTGAATTTAACAACTTCATTTATCTTATCATTGTTTGTTTTTACTATGGATCTTGGGGCTTCTTTAATGTCGGTCATGAAATGTGTATTTTCAAATGATATCTGCAGGCCAGTTTTCATTGCTACCTCTTTTAAAGTGTTAACTTGTATTATCGCTGATTCAATATTTTCTGATAACAGTACAAGATCGTCAGCAAATGCTAAGCGGTTGATAGTGGTGTTCTCTTTCTTGTATCCTATCCTTATTTTGGGGATAGGCAATCTCCTTGCCTTACGCCTGTCTTGATTTCAAAGGGTTCAGATATCTCTCCCATAAACTTAACCTTTGAGTACGTGTTTGTTAAGGTCTCCTTTATCAGCCGTAACGTCTTGTTATCTGTACCCATTTCTCTAAGGATGTTAAACAATGTGCTCCTATAAACTGAATCAAATGCTTTTCGAAAGTCAACAAAAACTGCTACATACTTCTTGCCCCTGGTAACTCTGTCCTTCAGTATTATCTTGAGGTTCCAAATTTGTTCCACACACGATCGTCCCTTCCGAAAACCTCCCTGGTATTCGCCGATTTTGTGTTCAACTTGTTGTTCTAATCTTGATAGCAATGCCATAGATAGTATCTTGTATGTCTCTTGAAGGAGTGAGATGGCTCTGTAATTGCTGACATCTGTTCTGTCCACTTTCTTGTGTAGTGGGTGTATTAAGGCTAATTTCCAATCATCGGAAATCTTAAAAGTGTTCCAGATTTCTTGCATTAACTGGCATTGGTTCTTGATCATTTGGGGGCTCACATGTTTCCATAGTTCACTCGTTATTGAGTCTTCACCAGCTGCTTTGTTGTTCTTAAGCTTCTTGATTAGATTTGTGATTTCTGTTTCATCTGGCGGTGTTGAGTCTGGGTTATGTTTCGTATGTTTTTCGGCGAGCTTCTCCTCTGGAACTGGGCAGTTAAGTAGCTGTTTTAAGTATTCTGCTAACAGTTGGCAATTTTCTTCATTGTTTGTTACGATGGTGTCGTCCTATTCTTGAAACACAAGCTCGGTGGTTGGTATTTAGAAAGGCTCCTCTTAAATGTCTTATAAAAGTCCCTCGTGTTATTCCTTTGGAAGTTTTGTTCTGTTGCAGCCAGTTGTTCTTTCTCGAATTTTCTTTTTTTCTCCTCTTACGATTTTTGCGGTTGATTTTCTTTGTTCTTTGGAGCTGTTGTAATCTTCCTCTTTCTTTGATGAGAACCATTTCTTCCATCTTTGTAGTCTGAGTGATATTGCCTGTTCACATCTTTCATTCCACCATGGGTGTTTTTGCGATTTCTTGAGTAATGCTGTTTCTTTGGCTGCTTCTATCATGGTCTGCTGCATTTGCTTCCATTCAGTTGTTTCAATGTTCGTCAGTTCTTGGTACTTGTTGCTGTTCTGTTTCATCTTTTGAGTACCGAGCTCGATAGCTGCAGTCGCTTAAGTGCGGTCAGTATCCAGTATTCGGGAGATAGTAGGTTCGAACCCCACTGTCGGCAGCCCTGAAAATGGTTTTCCGTGGTTTCCCATTTTCATACCAGGCAAATGCTGGGGCAGTACCTTAATTAAAGCCACGGCCGCTTCCTTCCCACTCCTGGCTCTTTCCTGTCCCATCGTCGCCGTAAGATCTATCTGTGTCGGTGCGACGTAAAACAACTAGAAAAAAAATAGCATCTTTTGAGTGTCGAATCTTAGTACTCTGTTGTTTGTGCGTTTCTTCTTGCTGCTGGGAATAAACTTTATCTTGATTATTGTTAAATGGTGATCTGTTTCTATGTTGGTTCCTTTCTTAAATTTCACATTCATTATTTCTTTTTGACTTCTATGAGAGATTGCAACGTGATCAATTTGATATTCTCCTAATAGTTTGTTTGGTGATTCCCACGTCGTTTGTTTCCTAGGAAGCTTCTTAAAATGAGTGGACATCAGTTTCAAATTAAAGTTCCTACAGAACTCTATAACTTTTTGCCCATTTCTGTTGGTTCTTCTATGAGCTGGGAAGTTCCCCACTATTCTCTTGTAGATTTTTCTCGTCCTACCTGTGCGTTGAAATCTCCAAGTAGTATTTTCACATGATTATCAGGAATTTCTGATGTCACCAATTCTAATTCTTCCCAAAAGTCATCAACATTTTGTGGGTTAGTTCGATTGTCGTCATTAATTGGCGCATGAGCATTAATGAGGGTGTATATTTTCTTCGCACACTTAATGGTTAGTAGTGAGAGCCTTCCATTTGGAGCCTGGAACTCTATAACCGAATTTAGAAATTTGTTATTGATTACAAATGCTGTTCCTGAGTGTGGCATGTTCTTCATGATCCTTATGCCAACCTTGCCTTTCAGGATTCTATAGTTGCTTAATTCCATCGCAATGCCATCCGTGAATCTTGTTTCTTGAAGTGCCATGATCAGAATATTTTGCTGGTCCATTACGTCTGTAAGTTGTTTAAAGTTTTCCTGTTTTTAGAAGTGAATTTATGTTCAGCGTGCCAAAAAAGTGTTTCCGTTTAGGTCCTAATTTTAGTGTATTCAGTTTGGACGCGTGTGATGGCAATGGGTTTCCTAGATGCTCCGACTCATCTATGCATGGTGGTTTGGGCTCTCCAGAATCCGATGGCCCAAGTGCACTGCTTGTAGCAGAGGCTGCCACCTGGAGTAGTTTTCGTAAGAAATGTTTCCATCATGCGAGGTAATAGGAGTTGTTGGGTGAGCCGACCGGGGTCAGCTCAAGATACCACTAGTTGTAAGCCTTAGGGTTGCTCCTTTCCACTAGATGTGTCTGGATTGTAGCTCAGCTGTCAGGGATAGATTATTCTCCACCTTCAACACCATTGAGGTTATGTATTCTATTTCTGTGAAAGCTGCTGGTCGCCTTCATCGTCTGTAACCCAGAGAGGGGCCTTTACAGGTTGCTATCATTCGGAGCCAGATCAAAAGCAAAGCAAAGTCATCTCCGTACAGGCCATGAAGGCCCCTGGAGGGGTGGAAGGTAAAGGCTTCCACCATCCGTAACCTCGGCACTTGTTGGGGTAGAGTGGTTAGCTCTACGCCCGGCCACCTTTGCCCCCAGGAATTAACCTGGTACTCATTTTTGGTGTAGGCTGAGTGAACCTCAGGGCCATGTGCACCTCCGGAAGTGGAAATCTCATTTCTTAAATTGTACGACTTCCTGACGGGGAATCGAAACCACGTCCTTCCGGGTGAGCCGAGCACGCCTTTACCGCCTCGGCCAGGGAGCCCCTCGGAGCCAGATGAACCCCGGTATTTTTACGAGGTGTTACTCCTCTCCCTCCTCCTTCCTCATCACTTGTGAGATGAAGCCCCGGGTTTGGGACCGGCACTGGCGGACGTAAAATATTATTATTATTATTATTATTATTATTATTATTATTATTATTATTATTATTATTATTATTATTATTATTATTTGCTCGTATCGGCCAACTAAGGACCACGTAATTTCATCTGTTTTCTCTGGGGTCTGATCTTTGCCAACTGCCCCTTCATTCGTTGCTAGTGTTGTTCTTTTCTTTCCTCCATGCACGCCTTTCCCGTCTTCAACTTTGGCCTTTCTGGAGAAGCCTGGTGGTCTTTCAGTTTCCCCCTGAGTGGGTTGCTTTCTTGTCTATCTTCATTAGTAATCACCATCTCCTGTAGGTCCCATTCAACCTCCATAAACCAAATTGGCTGGCTGTGTCTCCTTATCTTTAAAATAGGTAAAAATCTGGTTCGAAAATCGTTTCAATCTTAGCAAGTGGCCATAAAATGCAATTCTCCTTCTCCGCATGATATCAGAGATCTTCTGGACAAGACTATACAGATCATGATTTATTCCGACGTCTATATTCATCTTTGTCTTTAATTGGGCCAAGAATTTTTCTTAAAATAGTACTTTCCTTAATTTTAATTTTTTCTATGAAGCCTATCGTGTCATAGCAAAGCATTCCGCTGCATACAAAGCATCTAGCCTTATGTCAGTGCAATAATGTCTGAATTTTTCGTTCAAGGATATGGACTTTTTGTTGTAAACGTCGTTGCTCAGTTGATAAGCCATTTCAATTTTATTCATGCGCGACGCGAAAGCTGCCTGACGCCAACCTTGTATGGAAGGATGTAATCACTATTGCGTGTTTGTGTTGTGTTGTGTTGTGTTGTGTGTTTTCTCAATATGAAGAGTAAATTTTGGAACAAACACAAACACCCACCCCCCGAGCCAGAAGAATTAATATCTTCTTCTTCTTCTTCTTCGTTTTGCCTCATGACTGAGGCGTCGTGACTATCATAATATTCAGCCCTCTAGCCGATGAACCATACTCCGCCATTCTTCCCTATCTAAAGCTTTCAATGTGGTTGTTCTGAGAGAACTCTGTAGGGGGCCGTTCACCATGTCAATCCATCGCGTTGGTACTAGTCCTCGTTGTCTGGTTCCCTGGACTTTGCCCTCAACAATCAGCTTTTGAAGACTACCATCTCGGCGCATTATATGTCCAAAGTAGCGTACAATCCGCTGAGAGACCTTACACGATAGACGAACTTGTATCTGAAGTTGGTTCAGGATTGATGTGTTCGTGCGATGAGCTGTCCAAGGAATCCTTAACATTTTCCTCCAACACCACATTTCAAAGCTTTCTATCCGTTCACGATCACGTTTGAGGATGGTCCACGTCTCTGCGCCATACAAGAAGACTGAGAAGACTAGAGATTCAACGAATCAATTAATCAAACACGATTAAAATCCCCGACCCGGTCGTGAATAGAACCCGGGACCCTCTGAACCGAAGGCCTCAATTCTGACCATTCAACCAATGAGTCGCACAGAGTAGTAATAACACTAAACGTGTTTAATACAGTAGACACATTTAATCATGCGAACTGACAGAGCTACAATAGGTAAATTAAAACTGTATGCATTCATTAAGTGTCACAGCCCTGAGGTGCATTTCACATTCTGCTTTCTTAAAACATAACCATAAGCGAAGGATAAGCATACATTGTGGTATCTGTCGGCGTAAGTTCGCAGAGCATTTCTTTCTCGGAATCATGTGCCGGTATGCGATAGTCCTGGGTGGTCACCCATCCAGGTACTGACCGCGCCCTGTTGTTGCGTTTCGTATTATTTTGAAACACAACTCAACATTGTGCAAACGCACTTCCATTATTTGTTACCTGGACCCTAAAGAAGTTATTCAAATTTTAACGTGTTTTCAACCATTTTAAGTGTGTTTAAGGCAGATTTCATGTTGAATGTATGTTAATATCCTTTTGATTTATTCATTTGCTTTGAACTGATGATGGTTCCAAGTGAATCGAAACCGGTCTTCATTTAATAAATGTTATAGTGTTGAATGGTGGAACATCCCTCGATTGATTCCTATTATATAAATACAAACATCAGTCATGAAATATATTTAGCAAATTTAGCCATGTGTAAAAAAACAATATAATGTTTATGTTGTCAGTCTGATTATAAAGAATACATGATGTATTTTTAAATGATCTAAAATTATTCAATTTTTTAATTTTATTTTTTGCTGTTTGCTTTACGTCGCACAAACACAGATAGGTCTTATGGCGACTATGGGATAGGAAAGGCCTATGAACTGGAAGGAAGCGGCCGTGGCCTTAATTAAGGTACAGCCCCGGCATTTGCCTGGTGTGAAAATGGGAAACCACGGAAAACCATCTTCAGAGCTGCCGACAGTGGGGCTCGAACCCACTATCTCCCGATTACTGGCTACTGGCCGCACTTAAGCGACTGCAGCTATCGAGTTCGGTAAATTATTCAAAATGCTATATATTGAGCTAAATCATTTCTGAAAGTTGAAATAATGCCATCATCCAAAATCAGCAAAAAATCCAACAAAAGAATGAAAATTAAAAATTATTGTTTGTTATGTCGCAAGATCATTCTCTACAGTACTGAGCAACACCCTAATGCAAAAGGAAAAAATATGACACTTCGAAAACATCCGCCCCATCAATCAATCAATCAATCAATCACTACTGATCTGCATTTAGGGCAGTCGCCCAGGGAGCGGATTCCCTGTCTGTTGTTTTTCTAGCCTTTTCTTCAATGATAGCAAAGAAATTGGAAATTTATTGAACATCTCCCTTGGTAAGTTATTCCAATTCTTAACTCGACTTCTTATAAACGATTATTTGCCCCAATCTGTCCTCTTGAATTCCAACTTTGTATTCATATTGTGATCTTTCCTACCTTTAAAGACACAACTGAAACGTATTCGTCTACTAATGTCATTCCACGCCATCCTTAAATTAGGCACCATCCCAGCATTTCCCTGAAGGAGAAGTGGGAAAGAACTGAAAACCACTTTGAGGATGGCTGAGGTGGGAATCGTACTCCCCTCTACTCAGTTGACCTCCCGAGGCTGAGTGGACGCCGTTCAAGTCCTCGTACCACTTTTCAAATTTCGTACCATAACCGTGATGGAACCCGGACCTGCAGGTGGTTGGCAGCTAATCACACTAACCACTGCACCACAGAGAAGGACCGTTTTTAACTCTTACACATCATTAATATGTGCAACGAAGGACTGTGTAATGTGTTGAACAACGAGAGCTCTAATGTGTAACTCTTATCAAGGGAAATAAAAAATGTCGGAACCGCCAATGGACTCAAAACGAGATGTATGAAATTCTGAAAACTTTCTCACAATGAAGAATTGATGAAATTTCGTGCTACGCAGAGAGTAATTTACATATTAATTACCAAAGTTATGCGAACATATAGCAACTTTGTAACTACAAAGTGGTGATTGGATACTGGCAACACGCGCTGCAAACTTGTCACCATACAGCTAAAATGAACCAACATTATATTCACTCCCGGCAAATTGTCACTTTCTTTCTTACGAGTATCGGATTGTAAAATAAACTCATTATTAATCCGAATTTTAATATTTACTCTTGATTTTTGTAATAACTATATTTTTTTACAATTGGCTTTACGTCGCATCGACGATGGGACGATGTGACAGGAAAGGTTTAGGAATGGGAAGGAAGCGGCCGTGGTCTTAAGGTACACCGGGCGAGTTGGCCGTGCGCGTAGAGGCGCTCGGCTGTGAGCTTGCATCCGGGAGATAGTAGGTTCGAACCCCACTATCGGCAGCCCTGAAAATGGTTTTCCGTGGTTCCCATTTTCACTCCATGCAAATGCTGGGACTGTACCCTAATTAAGGCCACGGCCGCTTCCTTCCAACTCCTAGGCATTTTCTATCCCATCGTCGCCATAAGACCTAACTGTGTCGGTGCGACGTAAAGCCCCTAGCATAAATAAAAAAATAATAATTAAGGTACAGCCCCAGCATTTGCCTGGTGTGAAAATAGGAAACCACTGAAAACCATATTCAGGGCTGCCGACCGTGGGGTTCGAACGCACTATCTTCTGAATGCAAGCTCACAGGTTCGTGCCCCTAACTGCACGGCTAACTCACTCGTTATAGGCAAATAAACTGTACTAAGAACTAATCTAGGGGGAGAGAGTAATCTGTTCTGTTCTCTTGATCTGTATAATCACAAAGAAAGTGATTTATTTGAAGAAATAGTCAGAATTTTTGTTTGGAAAGTGTTAGATTTCAATTTCTTAGATTCTCGAGTTCGATCCTGGCTCAGTATGATGATAATTTAAGGTTCAAGGTATACAAGCCTAATACTGATAGATTACCTGACGAGTTGGCCGTGAGGTTAGGAGCGCGCAGCTGTGAGCACGCATCCGAGAGATAGTGGGTTCGTACCCCACTGTCGGCAGCCCTGAATATGGTTTTCCGTGGTTTTCCATTTTCACACCAGGCAAATTCTGGGGCTGTACCCACGGCCGCTTCCTTCCCATTACCAAACCTTTGCTGTCCCATCGTCGCCATGAGACCTATCTGTGCGGTGCAACGTAAAGCAAAAAAAAAAAAATAAAGAAAGAAAAAAAAACCTGGTAGATTTACTGGGATGTGAAGGAACTCTTGTGGGTCAAACTTTCTGGCATCTCAGCGTATCTCATAATCGTAAGAGTTCTTGCTGGGACGTAAAACCGCAAAACACAACTATTACCATTTTACGTGCGTAAGAGTGGTTTGTGGGTGCAAACTCATGTAACATTGTTATCACCTGTAAATGTCTTTGTTTCTTACATGCAATAACTCTAAACGGTGTAATTATAACAAGAAATTAAAAACAAGCCGTTTTCATTTTAAGTTACGACATACAGCAAAACATTTACGAAATCCATGTATTTATTGACTTTGTGGTCCAACCTGTGGTCCTTGGTTCATTAAAACTTGTTTGATCGAGCTATTGAAATATGGACTTATTTTTTACATTTCCTAGATAAACGAAACTCTTACCACTGATACTGCCATGAGTTGAAGAAATTCCTTGTTTGGATGATGAAAGTTTTGAACCATCACTTTTCACTTCTGAAGTAAAATTAACTTCGTTATAAAAAATGTCTTTCCTTTTTAATCTCTTTACCCTCTAGGACCGATTTTTCCCTCGGACTCAGCGAGGGATACCACCTTGGGTCGGGGATACAACTGGGGAGGACGATCAGTACCTCGCCCAGGCGGCCTCACCTGCTATGCTGAACAGGGGCCTTGTGGAGGGATGGGAAGATTGGAAGGGGTAGGCAAGGAAGAGGGAAAGAAGCGGGCGTGGCCTTAAGTTAGGTATTATCCAGGCATTTACCTGGAGAAGTGGGAAACCACGGAAAACCACTTCGAGGATGGGTGAGGTGGGATTCGAACCCACCTCTACTCAGTTGACCTACCGAGGCTGAGTGGATCCCATTCCAGCCCTCGTACCACATTTCAAATTTCGTAGCAGAGCCGGGAATCGAGCCCGGGCCTCCGGGGGTGGCAGCTCATCACGCTAACCACTACACCACAGTGGCGGACTATAAAAATTTCATTTTTAATCCTTCATCATTAGTAATATCCCGCCACTCTGGTATAACTCTACGATCTTTATCGCTGTTATTTTCTACCAAATCATCACTTGGTTTTCATTACTTCCAATGGCCACATTTAAAGACAATAATAATTATGAATAGGAATCTGCCACTAAAATCTGATAGATTTCTTCACTGTCTTTTTTCACGTTATCGTGTTGTCATGGCTGATCAATATCCTAGTGTCCGACTCCGTGGCTAAATGGTTAGAGCGCTAGCTTATGGTCCAATGGCTTCCGGCTTCCATTCCAGGTCAGGGATTTTATATTTCATTGATTAATACCGACAGCTCGGCGGCTGAGTTTGTGCGACGCCTTCAGTACTAGAATTCATTGTAGACGGGGTCCCGTCCTCACAGACGCACAGGTCGCCTACAAGGCGTCAGCTCGAAAGACCAGGCCTATCCGTATGTCAT
Organism: Anabrus simplex; assembly: GCF_040414725.1. Taxonomy (NCBI): domain Eukaryota; kingdom Metazoa; phylum Arthropoda; class Insecta; order Orthoptera; family Tettigoniidae; genus Anabrus; species Anabrus simplex. The sequence goes on from NC_090270.1 coordinate 311,060,292, forward strand.
AAGCCATAATAATAATAATAATAATAATAATAATAATAATAATAATAATAATAATAATAATAATAATAATAACAATAATAATAATACTAATAAAATCATTTCCTACTTCTTTGTTTCTTTCCTAATCAGTTTACCATCCAGGGTTGAATTGCCCTAGGACTCAGCGAGGGATCCCACCTTTACCGCCTTCTGGAGCGACAGACCTTGGTTGAGGGCATTCAACTTTAGAGGAGGACCAGTACCTCGCCCAGGCGGCCTCATCTGCTATCTTGAACAGGAGCCTTGTGGGGGTATGGGTATATTGGAAGGGATAGACAAGGAAGAGGGAAGGAAGCGGCCGTGGCCTTAAGTTAGGTACCATACCGGCATTTGCCTGGAGGAGAAGAGGGAAACGACCGAAAACCACTTCGAGGATGACTGAGGTGGGAATTGAACCTACCTCCACGCAGTTGACCTCCCGAGGCTGAATGAACCCTGTTCCAGCCTTCGTATCACTTTTCAAATTTCGTGGCAGAGCCGGGAATCGAACCCGGGACTGGGAGGGTTGGCAGATAATCACACCAACCACTACACCACAGAGGCAGACTGTATTAGCGGTAGAGAGTGAGAACCAGACAATAATGGCAATGATTTATCCACACTGAAGCATTAGAAGGAAGAATGGCATGGAGCGCAGTAAAGAAGACAGTTATCAACAGGACCTTGTAGAGATGCTTTGCTGATCTTCTGTGTCTCAGAATGAACAGAAAAAATCAGCTCAAGAAGTCTTATTGGAAGGTAAACCGATAAAAAACTTTATTTACTTGATTTTTAAACGTCGCCAACCACCTTCTTCAAACGTGTTCTGACTGCTTACGTAACAAAGTTGAAGGCTGTGCGCAGGTAGACTCCATAAAGAAACTGTTAGTTAGCCTCGATAAACCTAACACACGAGCAAACAAACTCTCCATATTTCTTAATTATACAACCTGTAAGAATAAAGTTCGGTGAACAGTCCTGTACTATCAACATATATGAACAATGGACGACAATAACTTTACTGTCCTTCGAAATAGTCCCCTCCCATAACTATACACTGTTGAGATCGGCGATACATGTCCTGGAAACTTTGCAAGAAGGCTTCCTTTGGGATGGTGTTGAAAAGCCTCGTCACGTTTCGTTGAATGCCAGGAATATCGTCAAATATCTTCCCTTTCAAAGTGAGTTTTCGGCTCTGACCTTTTCCCGACGAGGGGATCCCGGAGAACGCCATTCCATGCTTTACCGTTTAGTTTCAGGGTCGTACGTGACACACCAGGTTTCAACCTCAATGACAATACAGTTCAAGAAATTTGTGTCACAGGTTTTATAACGCGTATTGGAACACCTTCAAATACCACCGCCCTGAACCTATTTATTTGTTATTTTGCTTTACGTCGCACCAACACAGATAGGTCTTATGGCGACGATGGGACGGGAAAGGCCTAGGAATGGGAAGGAAGCGTCCGTGGCCTTAATTAAGGTACAGCACCAGCATTTGCCTGTGAAGCCTCTAAACGTGCCTGATTCTGATCGTCAGTCAAGTGATGCGGCACAAAACGAGAACACTTTTCCCTCTTCCCTAACTTCTGGGTAACGATTTGTCGCACGAATTCACAGTTAATCAGAAGTTCATCCGCTATCATGCGCACAGTTAATCGCCGATCGTTCATGATTAATGTCCTCAATGTTTTTGTCACTGACGGCGGTCGCCGGTCTTCCGCTACGGGGGTTGTCAGAATCACTTTCCCGGCCTCCTCGAAAACGGGCGAACCACTCATACACACACTTCAAGGACAGTGCTTGATCTTCATAAACACGTACCAGCATCGCATACGTTTCTTTCGGTGTCTTGCCAAGCTTAAAACAAAACTGTACATTGATGTTTTGGTCGTTCATGTTCCTGTTCGCAGTTCAGAACTAACGCATTAAACACTCACTGCGTCAAACAGGTCTTACACGGCACACAAACGATGCTCAACTCAACAACCTTGGGAGCAGGTGGTCAAAACCTGCTGCTACGCAGGTGCAGCGTTGTGTGTCGTCAGTGTTGCCCGAATGACCGTTCTGACTTCATTCACCGAAATTTATTGTCACAGGTTTTATAACGCGTATTGGAACACCTTCAAATACCACCGCCCTGAACCTATTTATTTGTTATTTTGCTTTACGTCGCACCAACACAGATAGGTCTTATGGCGACGATGGGACGGGAAAGGCCTAGGAATGGGAAGGAAGCGGCCGTGGCCTTAATTAAGGTACAGCACCAGCATTTGCCTGGTGTGAAAATGGGAAACCACGGAAAACCATATTTAGGCCTGCCGACAGTGGGATTCGAACCCACTATCTCCCGGATGCGAGATCACAGCTGCGCGCACCTAACCGCACGGCCAACTCGCCTCAACCAGGATCGAACCTGCAAAGTTGGGCTCAGGGGATCAATGGTCTACCGCCTCAGCCATTGTTACTGACGAGTAAAAAGAGAAGTAAACCTTCGTTTCAACGTACAGCTTATTCTTTCTGTATTGTCTCATCTTCAAGGAATTTACTAAAGCGCACACTATTGTGTTGGCTGTTTTTATGACAAATCCCTCAGTCTTCTACAATATCTCATTGCTACATCGGATATAAATGACATCAAATCTTGCATAATTACATCTAGAAACGAAGCAGCGTATCATTGTTGCATCTACCCAGCGTTTGAGAGAAAAACAAATGTAGCACTGGTAATGTGTGGACTACCTCATGTCAAAGACGTACGTTTAAAGATTTTAAATCTTTCGAAAGGAAATATTAAGTCCACATTTGTGGTGTAGTGATTAGTGTCATTAGCCGCCACCCCTGGAGGCCCGGGTTCAATTCCCAGCTCTGCAACGAAGTTTGAAAAGTTGTACGAGGACTCGAACGAGTTAACTGAGTAGAGGGAGGTTCGATTCCCCTCTCAGCCATCCTCGAAGAGGTTTTCCGTGCTTTCCGACTTCTTCTCAAGGCAAATGCCGGGATGGTACCTAACTTAAAGCCACGGCTGCATCCTTCCCTTTTCCTGTCCCTTCTAATCTTCCAATTCCCCGCCCCCCCCCCCCCGCCCACCTCACACATAACCGCTGTTCAGCATAGCAGGCGAAGCCGCCTGGGCGAGGTACTGGACCTCTTACCCCGTTGTATCTCCCGACCCAAAGTCTCACGCTCCAGAACACTGCCCTTGAGACGGTAGAGGTGATATCCCTCGCTGAGTCCGAGGAAAAAACCTACCCTGGAAAGAAAAAAAAGAAAGAAAGAAAGAAAGAAAATGAAATATTTGATTACGAGAAGAAGTCTTCAAGGAATTAGATGAATATTGTTACTTGGTTAGCAGGTCCGCCTCTGTGGTGTGGTGGTAATTGTGATGAGCTGCCACCCCCGGAGGATCGGGTTCGATTCCCGACTCTGCCACGAAATTTTAAAAGTGGTACGAGGGCTGGAACGGGGTGCACTCAGCCTCGGGAGGTCAACTAAGTAGAGGAAGGTTCGATTCCCACCTCAGCCATCCTCAAAGTGGTTTTCAGTTGTTTCCCACTTCTCCTTCAGGGCAATGCCGGGATGGTACCTAACTTAACGCCACGGCCGCTTCCTTCCCTCTTCCTTGTCTGTCCCTTCCAATCTTCCCATCCAACCGCAAGGCCCCTGTTCAGCATAGGCCGCCTGGGCGAGGTACTGGTCATCCTCCCCAGTTGTATCCCCCAACCCAAATTCCGAAGCTCCAGGACACTGCCCTTGAGGCGGTAGAGGTGGCATCCCTCGCTGAGTCCGAGGGAATAACCGACCCCGGAGAGTAAACCTATAAAGAAGAAGAAGAAGAACTAAAGATGGCAGAAGTAAGGAGGACATAAAATGCAGACTACCACAAGCAAGGAAGGCCTTTCTTTTTTTCTCGTTTTTTTTTTTTTTTAATCGTTTACCCTCCAGGTTCGGTTTCTCCCTCGGATTCAGTGAGAGATCCCAACTCTACGGCCTCAGGGGTAGTGTCCTGGAGCGTGAGACTTTTCAGTCGGGGGATACTACTGGAGAGGAGGACCAGTACCTTACCCTGGTGGCCTCACATGCCATGCTGAACAGGGGCCTATTAGCACCGTCTTCGGAGGTCCGGGTTTGATTCCAGGTACGGCCAAAAATGTAAGAATAGTTGGTAGGCTGGTTTGTGCTCAAAACGGTACATAAAGCTCACCTCCATTTGGGGCGTGCCTGCAAAGAGCTGCATCACTTCGGGATGAGAGCACAAGTTTATTGTCCGGCTCTGTGGCTAAATGGTTAACGTTCTGTTTTTTGGTCCAGAGGTTCCCAGTTTCGATTCGCGGGTGGGTAGGGGATTTTAACTTTCATTTGTGAATACGGAAGACTCGAGGGCCCGGTGTGTGTGTGTGTGTGTGTGTGTGCTGTCTTCATCACTATAATTCATCATAGGTAGGGCCCTTTCCTCATAGACATGCAGTTCAGCTATACGGCGTCAATTCGAAAGAAATGCACCAGTCTCCTTCGAAAACCACACGCCATTTATTTAAGCGAGGTAATAATTAATTTCGTGTGGCTATTTCTAGCCTCGTGCAGTCCCGGTAAGGCAGACCCTCCGACGAGGGTGAGAGGCATCTGTCATGGATGGGAGATCGGTATCATCTGAAACGAAGACAACTCTGCAGTCCATTCAGCCAACTGGCCGGACATTACAGCCAGGTTGTAGGTTTTCTTCGCATTCCGATTCATATTACAAGAATTTTAGACAGTGTAGATTAGTGTCAAACTCTTGTGACTGAAGAGACTCCACTTCCGTATCTTCCTGTTTTATTGTTCCAACACCTTGTTCTACATTGTGAGGTATTTATAAGATTACAACCAAGGTCGAGAGTAATGGTTAATTTTATGGCTGTCAATCTCTCCGCGCTGTTCCTCGGACTGCGACATGACGTAGAAATCCTTGATACGTACAGTAGCTTGTAGTTTTTCACTGTAATGGTTGGTCTTTCGTTTGGTTTCTACATTTTATTTACAGCATGGTCACGTGTACAATGTAGAACTGGCAGCAGTATTGATAAGCCTTTTATACTGCGGCGCTACTGACTACTAAAAGTGTTCTTACATCCACTCTCAAAGTATTTACTTCAGTGGATTACTTACAATATTTTTGGGAACATTCTTTTCATCAAACATGGACAAAAGCCATTTTGCTATTCCTCAGTAGAGCGAAATTTTTGTTTCTCTATAGTAACCTCCCATTACGAGTGTGAAAATTTGTGCGCGTCATATTGTCAGACTTGTGAAAAATAAAACCATAGAAGACACATAAGAATGGTATTAAAGCAATGTAAAACACAGTCAAATATGATGATGTCCATTTTTGAAACCAAGATTGGCTTTTGTCAATTTTTGATACAAATATCCATGTAATTGTCCATCTTTGAAACAATATCACAAAAATTAAAAAAAAAACGTTGAAGGATGACATTAAAGTTAAACTTCTGTTTTAAAAGTGATAAATTAAAATTTGAAAGAAATAGGTTACTCTTATCCTATTTATCAAGTTTAACATTCATTTTAGTTCTTGCTTGACTGTATTTCTGCCCAAGTAACCTCTAACTCAGTACATGGGTCTTCAAAACAATCAGATTCATAATCATTAACAGCTTGTTCGTTTTCACTACAACTGTTCTTACTAATTACTTCAACTTACCACTTAAGAAAGGCATTTAATTTCAGACTCCTTACTTTCTTTCTTAACCTCTTTACCCTCCGGGGTTGGATTTTCTTGTAGACTCAGCGAGAGATCCCACCTCCACCGCCTCAAGGGCAGTTCCCTGGTGCGTGAGACATTGGATCATGGGATACAACTGGGGAGGATGACCAGTACCTCGCCCAGTCGGCCTCACCTGCTATGCTGAACAGGGGCATTGTGGTGGATCAGAAGACTGGAAGTGATAGACAAGGAAGAGGGAAAGAAGCAGCCGTGACTTAAGTTAGATACCATCCCGCATTTGCCTGGAGGAGAAGTGGGAAACCACTGAAAACCACTTCCAGGTTGGCTGAGGTGGGAATCGAACCCACCTCTACTCATTTGACCTCCCGAGGCTGAGTGGACCCCGTTTCAGCCCTCGATACACTTTTCAAATTTCGTGGCAGAGCCGGGAATCGAACCCGCGTCTCTGGGGGTGGCAGCTAATCACACTAACCACAGAGACGGACCAGACTCCTTACTTAAGAGTACTTAATTACTTATGTACCAATATGGAAAGAATGTGTTAAAGAAACTTAAATTAACACCTGGTTTTCCTTCCTCTTGTCAGCTTTGCCTAAATGTTTATTTTCGCCTATGATTCGCAGTTCTTTCAAGTTCTTCACGTGATTCTCTTTTCCTTTACGGCGCTGAAACCATCAAATGAAAGTGATTACCACCACACCACCAGTAATTATATTTTAAAATGAAAATATTTACTGAAAACTATAATACAGCTTAATTCACTTCTGGATTACATATCGTAAAATACTGCGGGCCGGAAAGAACAGGGGATTCATTTAGCATACTTCACATGATATTATGCCTACCAACTTACCTAAATAAAACAGTAGAGTTCGTCTTCCACAGTTAAAAGTTGTTCTTTACTTGTCAGTATTCGGCTGAAAAATCCTTGAGTTTTGAAGTAAATTCAGAAATCCGTCTATACGTCCATTCTCTATAACGAAGTGCACGAAACATCCCTACGCGTACGAACATGCCCCTACAATTGGTAACACGATTCGTTTCTACATCTTCTTCTTCTTAATCTGGTTACCCTCCAGGTTCGGTTTTTCCCTCGGACTCGGCGAGGGCAGTGTCCTGGAGCTTCAGACTTTGGGTCGGGGATACAACTGGGGAGAATGACCAGTACCTCGCCCAGGTGGCCTCACCTGCTATGCTGAACAGGGGCCTTGTGGAGGGATGGGACAGGCAAGGAAGGGGGAAGGAAGCGGCCGTGGCCTTAAGTTAGGTACCATTCCGGCATTTGCCTGGAGGAGAAGTGGGAAACCACGGAAAACCACTTCCAGGATGGCTGAGGTGGGAATCGAACCCACCTCTACTCAGTTGACCTCCCGAGGCTAAGTGGACCCCGTTCCAGCCCTCGTACCACTTTTCAAATTTCGTGGCAGAGCCGGGAATCGAACCCGGACCTCCGGGGGTGGCAACTAATCACGCTAACCACTGCACCACAGAGGCGGACGTTTCTACATCTGTTGAACATTAACTTCCATTGGCGCTCACAGCGTCTGAGAGTGGAATGTTGGCCACAGGGTTGCAGCTGCGTTTATCATTGTTTTCATTTACTTACAAGTTCCTTCCTTGTAACTAACCAATCTGATATTCAAATCTTCTTCTCTTCTGACCGCTATGATGTTAGGTTAACGAAGCTTAAAGAATATTTCTTGTTTCACGCGTTTCACGGCTTTTTCCTCCGTTTATTGATATACGAGTATATTTCCGAAAAGTGTGTCCGACTCGTTGGCTGAACGGTCAGCGCACTGGCCTTCGGTTCAGAGGTCCCGGGTTCGATTCCCGCCCGGGTCGGGTATTTTAACCTTAATTTGTTTATTCCAATGGCACGAGGATTGGGTGTTTGTGTTGCCTTCATCATCATTTCATCCCACTGATCAGTGTTTCATCCTCATCACGACACGCAGGTCGCATACAGGAGTCAAATAGAAAGACCTGCACCTGGCGAGCCGAACCCGCCCTGGGATATCCCGGCACTAATAGCCATACCACACTTCATTTCATTTCCGGAAAGTGTGAAAGACTTTCAGTTACAAGTGTGGGCTTATTATAGCCTGATAAATCTATGTCGTCGTCCCTTCTGGCAAACTAACGAAAGTACAAACTGTCAGTTGACCAGGAGAGCGGAAACAAGTTATGATTTCTCATGTAAAATCAATGTTTTATTTTCATGGTTGATTGTATATGTTAACCACAGAGAACGTGTTGCAGAAGCGAGATTTTACAAGAGGGTGGATCTTGTATAAATAGTGAGATGTAGACCTTAATTGCATATTCGTTAGTTTGTCATCTTCTGTAGATTGATAGAAGGGGAGGTGTGAATTTTATAACCCTTGTAAGGCAGACTGTACAATGATAGTCAGCGACTTTTTTCGTAGAAATTAAACTGCATATGGACGGTGCGCGAGCAATATCTCGTATCCCACAATGCTCTTCCGATCTTTTATCCTCCTTAAGACTGATCACATACCGAGCTCGATAGCTGCAGTAGCTTGATTGCGGCCAGTATCCAGTATTCGCGAGATAGTGGGTTCGAACCCCACTGTCGGCAGTCCTGATGATGGTTTTCCGTGGTTTCCCGTTTTCACAACAGGCCCTTTCCTGTCCCGTCGTCGTCATAAGACCTAGCTATGTCAGAGCGACGTAAAGCAACTTCTGAAAAAAAAAGAGACGGATCACGCCTCCCACCCACACTTGGATATCCTGTCCATTAGAACAACGTTGGTTGTCTTCATTTTCCTGCGCTAATGTGTACAGAAAAATGAGCCTTAAATGCATAAAGTGTGTAAATATTTCATGAAAACATACATTCCTGCACTACGGTAAGGAAAGGTTTAATGAACACAACGAACATGGATAGGAAGTGCATTGTGTGATTCGAGGCATTGCTCGCTCACCGTCCATATGAAATTTCACATCTCTCCACTTAAGATACAGCTCCAGCATTTACCTGGTGTGAAAATGGGCAAAAAAGGAGCACCATCCTCAGGGCTACCGACGGTGGGATTCGAACCCACTATTTCCTAAATGCAAGTTCACAGCTACGTAACCATAAACTTGCAGCCAAATTACTCGGTAGGAAGAAAAAATATCAATCAATCAATCAATCAATCAATCAATCAATCAATCAATCAATCAATCAGTTAATCAATCAAAACAATCAATCATCCATTACTGACCTGCATTTAGGGCAGTCGCCCAGGTGGCAGATTCCCTATCTGTTGTTTACTTAGCCATTTCTTAAATGATTTCAAAGAAATTGGAAATTTACTGAACATCTCCCATGGTCAGTTATTCCGGTCCCTAACTCCCCTTCCTATAAACTAATATTTGCCCCAATTTGTACTTTTGAATGGCAACTTTATCTTCAGATTCATTTTAAAGACACCACTCAAACTTATACGCCTACTAATGTCATTTCACGCCGTCTCTCCACTGACAGCTCGGAACATGCCACTTAATAGAGCAGCTCCTCTCCTTTATCACAAGTCTTCCCAGCCCAAACTTTGTAACATTTTTGTAACGCTACTCTCTTGTCAGCCGGCCCCGTGGTGTAGGGGTAGCGTGCCCGCCTCTTACCCGGAGGCCCCGGGTTATATTCCCGGCCAGGTCAGGGATTTTTACCTAGACCTGAGGGCTGGTTCGAGGTCCACTCAGCCTACGTGATTAGAATTGAGGAGCTATCTGACGGTGAGATGGCGGCCCCGGTCTAGAAAGCCAAGAATAATGGCCGAAAGGATTCGTCGTGCTGACCACACGACACCTCGTAATCTGCAGGCCTTCGGGCTGAGCAGCGGTCGCTTGGTAGGCCAAGGCCCTTCAAGGACTGTAGTGCGATGGGGTTTGGTTTACTCTCCTGTCGGAAATCGCCCAGTACAAATCGATCTGCTTTTCTGTGGTTTTTTTTTTTTTTTTTTTCGAATTCTTGAATCAAATAATCCTGGTGAGGGTCCCATACACTGGAACCATACTCTATATGCGGTCTTACCAGAGACTTATATGCCCTCTCCTTTACACCCTTACTACAACCCGTAAACACCCTCATAACCATATGCAGATATCTGTAGGCCTACCCTTTATTTACATTCCCATTTATGTGATTACTCCAATGAAGATCTTTCCTTATATTAACACCTAGGTACTTACAGTGATCCCCATAAGGAACTTTCACGTCATCAACGCAGTAATTAAAACTGAGAGGACATTTTCTATTGTGAAACTCACAACCTGACTTTTAACCCCGTTTATCATCAGAGCACTGCCTGCTGTCCATCTCACAACATCATCGAGGTCATTTTGCAGTTGCTCACAATCTCTTAACTTATTTATGACTATATAGAGAATAAAAAGCCTTATCTGTAATTCCACTACCTTACACATATCATTTATATATATAAGAAAACATTAAGCTCCAATAATACTACTAATAATACTAATTACTACGATGCCAGACTTCAGTAATTTCAATGCAATTTGAATAATATCATAGTGT